>NW_016908007.1:0-9685 GCF_001483705.2 Eufriesea mexicana
AGGCGCATATGAGAAATTTAGATAGAGATAGCGATGTCGACTGCAATGTTGTGATCTTGTTTATGGTTTTGGATATCGAGTGGCATCACAATATCGTGCGACATTCCTAAGAAAATTAAAAAACTCCTAAACCAAACACGAGTGTCACGAATGAGGCCCGCAGTTTGACTATAAGGCCCAGCGTATGCAACACGGTATGACTGTGAGTGTCATAGAACGAATCAGAGTCCTTTGTTTAATAATTGTTTAATAACTGTTTAGTCTATGGTGTAAATATAATACACGACAGTTCCATCTAGGGATATTTTAAAGAATTTCTCAAAACAGAAAAATCGAAAAGTGAATACCACAATGGAAGCGTGACAGAGAATGCGATAAAGAGAGAATTGTTTTATTAATTCAATAGAATATTACTTTGGATTTATTATTTTAATATTTTTCGCGTAAATATAAATATACTTTGTGATTTTCGTTAAACATAGTGAAAGATATTCTAGTCCCTATCTATCAACACATGGGTCAGGCTCCTAGTTAATTTTCGCCGGCATCTTTCTGTCTCTGTTATTCTTGGCAGCATTTGACAGTCCAAATATATGTCGCATATTTTATAAATATATTAAATGTCTTCAAAATTTGATGACTGATGATTGGAACACAGTTTCACATGCTAAGCTGAATTGTGAGACATGGCTTAAAGAGTGACCAACTTTGACGGTGATTATGACACGAACCATCGGAATTTAAATTGCAGGTCAAGGGGTTTTTTAGTTAAATACGCGCAGGATGTCTCGCTAATTCTAGCACGCGTCGTCCATTACCGACTAATCTGCGAATTCCCCGGGGAAGCCCCGAGTTGACAGTTCGAACCGCGAGATGAAGCCGAGTCTAACGCGATAACTGGATCGCCGGTGTGCACACGCGTTTAACTCGGCCACTTTCCGAGTAATGTACTGTACTTTCACGAGAAGAAGGCACACCGTGTTTACATTTTCACTCCTGTCAAAATTTCACTGACACTCTTCCTATGATCACAGACAGTGAGTGTTATTGACCGAAGACTATGACAAAGATCATCGATGGACTGTAGAAAGACCAAGTGATAGAAAATAATGCCAGCATTGGCGTAGTCTTTCAATCGAAGTGTTAGTTAACAGGAAACAGAAAACTAATATTTCAAGTTAAAGACCCACGACACGACTACTATGCTTCCACGAGAAGAAGGCACAACGTGTTTACATCCTAACTCCTGTAAAAATTTCACTGACACTCTTCCTATGATCACAGACAGTGAGTGTTATTGACCGAAGACTATGACAAAGATCATCGATGGATTGTAGAAAGACCAAGTGATAGAAAATAATGGCAACATCGACATAGTCTTTCAATGGAAGTCTTAGCTAATGTTAGCTAAGTTACGTTAGCTAAGTGACAGAAAATAATGGCAGCATCGACATAGTCCTTCAATCAAGGTATTAGCTAATAAGAAACAGAAAGCTAACATTTCGATTGGAAGACCCACGAAACCACTACTATGCTTCCACGAGAAGAAGGCACAGTTTACATCCTTACTCCTATTGACGTCCACCGATATTTCTATGATTACAGGCAGTGACTGCTATTAGCAAAAGATGGTGACGAAGATCATTGGCAGATCGTAGCAAGACTAAGTGATAGAAAATAATGGCAGCATTGGCGTAGTCTTTCAATAGAAATATTAGGTATTAGGAAACAGAAAGATAAAATTTCAAGTGAAAGACCCGCGAAAGGACTACTATGCTTCCACGAGAAGAAGGCACAACGTGTTTACATCCTAACTCCTGTCAAAATTTCGCTGACACTCTTCCTATGATCACAGGCAATGATTGCTATTGGCAAAAGACAGTGACGAAGATCATTGGCAGATCGTAACGAGACCAAGTGAGAGGAAATAATGGCATAGTCCTTCAATCGAAATACTAGCATGAAAGAATGTCGTGGGCAGGTTGTTATTCTTCTGCGACGAATTACCCTAATCGGCTGTCTTGTCTATGACCAGTGCCATTAGATCAGAGGAAGACAAAAGGAAAGAGAAGGGTGCGTATTGTCCTAGGCCAGCTAGCGGTATCATCAATAAGGTCGCGATATTCAAGATACGTTAGCGAAGATAGTTAGCGATATTTGGCTACGCTAATTTAACACGAAATTAGATCGGTAAAATGGAAATCTTAATTTAGCGTGAAATTAGGGACTCTCGAAACTAAGATTACCTTTTATTCCGTACTTACAGCAGAAAATTATGTTTTGCAACTTGGTTGTGGTTGAAACATTACCTGCAAACAAAGAAATTGAATATTAGGAAAGAAACGTTATTAATTATTTGATAAATAAATTTTGTCTTTCTGGGAGAAATTCTTTCCTCTTAGGTATGGTAAAATATTGTCGATTTAATAAAAAATAAATTCATTTCCAAAGAAAAGAAAAAAAAAAGAAAATAATTTTCTATTGTAAATTAAAAAATTGACAATTATAAAAATACGATACCATATATGTACCGTTTATTTGTAAAATTAATTAACTCTACGAAAGAAAAAATAGAAATTTATTTTAAATACAAAAAGTTGATCATTAATCGATTACTTTGACACCAAAATTTTTTAATATTAATCAGATGCTTTAAAAAATTTGAATATTTAAATCCAGAAAACTGAATTAAGACTGCAAATTTATTTAGACTGCAACTGGCTCATATATTATTACAAAATTATTATTATTCAGACAACAAAAAGGAAATTGTGTAATTTACAAATTTAAATTAAAAACAATAAAAGAGAAAATAGAAAGACAATTTTGCAGAAACAGCATAAACATAACCATAAACATAATAAACATAAACATAGCATAAACAGCGAAATTCAGAATTAATATTATTTAGATTGCAAAAATGAAATCGTATAATTTACAAATTAAATTCAAGTATTATTTAACTATTAAAAAAGCCAGAGAAAAGGAAAAGAAAATTGTGCAAAAATGTTACAAAACAGTGAAAAATGAGGAAACAGACACAAAGATATTAACGAAAATTATTTCCTCGAATCTTCCATCTTTATTTTTTCCCCGAATTTATCCTTCAACCTCGATTACGCGTACTTGCTCGTAAAATTGATTTCAGTGCGAAAGGCGGATACTCAAGTGGGTAAACTGAATATACGTACTCCCAGAAATTTCACGAGCCTCTGGCTCCGGTTCCTGTCCCCCGTAATAAAGTTTCGACTTTCTCGTTCTCGACCGGAGAGCTGGCATTAATTTCCTATAAATTCGACGCGGCCATATTTCGGATATGCATGCTATGACAGGGTGTAGTTGCATGGTGGTTTAGCGGAGTCACGGCTAAAAATACCTAGCAAAGCCAGAATAAACGTTTACGAAAATAACAAAGACAGTTTTATCCCGTTGACCTGGAATCTAAAGTACCCCGGTAAGCAACTCGGTTTAGATAAAATTAACGTTGATGCTTCGAATGCTCGTTTTATTTCTAAATCGAATTCGCGAGGGGTAAAATTACCGTTTCGAATCATCGTGTCGCGGGGCAAAGCTTTGACGTGGAGTTTAAAACGAAAACTGATATCGTTATTCTGGGTGGACAATGGAAAAATGTGAGTCCATTTGAAAATGGTGATTTTTCTCGGGGATGAAATAAATTGCGAAAGATCGGTATTTACTGGCAACTTCGTAATTAAATGACGAATAAATTTTTGATAATATTTCATCGAGGATATTTGACGGAGTGATTTATTCGATAATTTATTAATCGCCGAAAATATTTCGGTTTTGCACGTGTGTCGTGCCTTTAGCGAATTAACGTTTCAATATTCTTGGGAAAAAATAGAAATTTCAAATATATTTCGAGCGGAATTTATTTAGCAATTAACGCTTTAATTTACTCCTTTAAATGTGATTCATTCAATGAGCATACTCGTATTTCACTTTGACAGCGTAAAATTCAAAGGTGCGAAGAGTTGATTTCAAAGAAACTGCACTTGAATTAAATTAAGCAACGAGAACGAAGCAGCGAAAATAACTGTGGACGATAATTTTTAATAAAAAAGTCACGATGACAGTAGCCGCGATTTTAAATGCGATGTACAGGATGCCTTTTCAGAAAAATATTTTAGCGAATATGCGAATGTACTTAACGCTGGATAATACTTTGAAAATTAAAAACATTAATATAGTTTGAAAATAAAGGTTCAAGGTAAAAGGAATATTGTCAGGAATTATTAACGACGAGAAAGAATAAGATTCTTTCAAAATTACTAATAATAAAAGAATTACTATCAATAATAATAAAAATACAAAATTCCAATAATAATTACCAATAATGAAATATCCACAAACAATGACGATAAAAAGAAAATAAATCCAAATAACACTCATTAATAATAAAACAACTATTATCAACAGCAATAAAAATATAATATTCGGAAAATAATTATCAATAATGAAATATCGATAAATAATAACAATAAAACAAAGTGCAATTCGTATAGTAATTAATAAAACATAAATAAAACACCCACAAAGAATAAAAATAAAAAGAATAAAATTCCAATAATAATTACAAATAATAAAATACCCACAAAGAATAACAATAAGAAGAATGAAATTTCAATAATAATTACTAATAGTAAAATAACTATTATTAACGACAATAAAACTATAAAATTCGAATAACAATTACAACAATGAAATATCATTAAATAATAACAATAAAAAAATAAAATTCCCATAATAGTTCTCGATAGTGAGATACTCACAAACAATAGCAATAAAGAAAATAAAATCTCAGTAATAATTACCAATAATAAAACACTCATAAATAATAACAATAGAAAAATAAAATTCCAAATATAATTAATAATGAGATACTCGCAAACGATAGCAATAAAGAATACAAAATTCCAATAATAATTACTAATAATAAAACACTCACAGATAATAACAATAAAAAAATAAAATTCTAACCATAATTACCAATAACAAAACACCTACGAACAACAACAATAAAAAAATAAAATCCTAATAATAGTTACTAATAATAAAACACTCACTGACAATAGCAATAAAATTCTAACCATAATTACCAATAACAATACACCTAAGAGCAACAACAATAAAAAAAATAAAATCCTAATAATAATTACCAATAACAGAGCAACTACGAACAATAACAAAAAACAAAAACGAACCAAATTCTGACAAAGAAGCAAAACAAGAAAGCACACGCGCGTGCCACAGTCCACCATTTTCAACGAACCCGCTAAAACCTCGCAAGTATCCAACCGGCTCGGGGCTTCCCTCAGGAATGAGCCCCGAGAATCGAAATCGAACTTAAATCTCCATTGTCTACGGCTCAACGCCCCCGGTATCCTATCGTTCATCGTCCAAGAGCATCTTCAAATTCTTAAAATTACCGTCGGTCCATTGTTCCCTGGAAGACCATCGATCGTCTTCGATCGGGTGCTCGGCCCGCGTCGAATCCCCAGATTCCTAGCGTCCGGCGAGTGCTCGCGTTCGCCTGTCGCGATGTCCACGTTTCCACGTGAAAATAAACGCGACGGAGGACGGAGACCAGGGATCGGGATCGATCTCGGTGTTGCTGGCGAATCCGAAGGACGAGGAAGGTGAGGTCCGTGCAAGAGGACGCTGTCAATGACTTTGGCGTGCCGGAGAAAAGTAAATATAGCACAGCGACCAAACCAGTTCTCTTAAAATAACTCGCGGTCCTAAGGAGCGCATTCTCCATCGCATCGACGGCATTTTGGTACCGGGGAACGCGGCCGATCGCCACCGAAAAACCACACCAACGGCTCGCGCGCGGGCCTGCGCAGCGATACCGTCGTTCTATGCGCGGCGCGTCGCCCAGTGCGGGTTCGCCTTAAGCCCGGTACACACTAGCGACGCGCGTCGCATCTGCGGAGTCTCGGTGCCGTGGCGGGAGATCTATGGCGATTTGATTAACGCTAATTTGACTAACGCTTTACGAACACGAGTCAACATTTTGTTCAACTTAATAAACTTAATTTTGTTTAACTTAAACGCAACTTAAAATGCAATATAATTGCACGCTATTAATATACAAATGAAACTATGAGATATATATTTATATATTATATAAAATTCATAATACGTGGAGGGATTATTTTAACATAATTATTTCAACATAATTTATACGCTATTAATATATAAATGAAACTATGAGATATACATTTATAGGTGACATTCATAATATTTAGGGGAGGGGGATTATTTTTGTTTAAATGTAAACGGTTTCTGCAATTTTTCTCGCGAAATTCAATGTACTTGAAAATTGTGTGCCCCGTAAAGCTAGTGTTCATGGGGAAAGGAGAGTTTGGTGATTATTCGGGGATGGGTGTTTTTCGGGAATGTGCTTACGAAAGATTTTGTTAAAAGGATTTAACAGAGCCCTCAATTAGTAAACATAAGGAATATGGAAAGTATAGTAAGAATTAGTTGTCAATTAAAAATTACACATGAATTTTATATTACATGAAAAAGTTATTTTTCATTTAAATTTAAAGTTTTGTTCTATGATTTAAATTCCAATGTAAGTACGCAAAAATTCACCAAGGGCTTTACCCGTCATGTTTATGTTGGACCCTATCTACTAACCATGGCTCTCATAGTCTTGTTTGACCAGTTTTCCTTACCACGGGTATCACACAATATTATAGGCGGAAGGGTTAAATATTATTTAATATCTTATTATTAATATAACATTAATATATCATGGGGAGAAATATTTTTTTTTTTTAATATGGTGGATGCGAGTGGTGGGAGAAAAGAATTTATATGAAAGAATTCGTGGAAAATTTAATTACAATGATATAAAATTTGTGTTGAAGTACTATATGGAATTATAGTGCTATGAAATATTATGCGTTTGTATAGGGAATTGTACAAAAAGTATAAAATTGAAAAATTTTCCTGTGAACCTTTTTTTTTTATATTAGAATGTAATAAATTAATATGTTAATATGTTATTTACATTTATCCTACTAAATTGAATATCTTTATTATTATTAATTAATAGTTACATTTATATTGAAAAATAATCTTGTAATATTTCATCGATTTTTAATATTATTTTCAAATTGGATTTCATGTGCGAAACTGTATATCATATTAAAATAATTCTATCTTCGATATCAGTGAAAGCTGTTATGTTGTTTGCGATGTTTATTATTAATAACTGTGTTAAACATTAATTACTTGGTAATGTATTATTTATATACGTTCTCACTTTTAATAAATTTACTTCAATATTCGGTAAATAATATCAGATTTCAGTGAATAACGAGCAATATTCGTTTGCAAATATGTTAGCAAAAATGCTAAAAATTTAATAGTATAATTTATAAGTCCATACAATAAGTGTATAAATATAAAAATAAAATAAAATCTTTCAGAAACCGTATTTTCTTTTCAAGAATTATTTTATCAGAATATATTATTAAAAATAATTGACAAAAAATTCCTAGTTGAATGAAAGAACGATATGTAAAATAATAAAAAATTATATAAATGCAAATAGCATTTAAAATACAAGTTTAAGAATTTTTAGGATAAAGATACGTTGGAAAATAAATTTATAGTTCCAGCTTTTTGAAACTTAGTCATTTAATAAATTATACACTGTTTCATCGTATGAAATGCATATGCAACTTGTTTTCATGCATTTTCTTTCACCCTTTCTATTCGCATAAACATGCACAAAGAAATCTCGCGTGTTATAAAGTGAAATGTTTGTTTATTAACGTCCAGCTCGAAGTTATTTCTGAAACATCGATCTAAATCAAGCCACGAGCTATTCGCGTTGCATGCAACGTTACCATAAATGATGGACCACTTCGTATCAACATCAATCAATAGATGATAATGGAGCACCATCAGGAACTGTCCATTTGTAACTGATTTATTGTTTCATTCGCCGTTTCTATTCTACGTTCCTCTTGTATTAAAGCTAGCTTAATACTTCTCGTATCTTCCTCTTATTTTCTTAAATATAGTATTACGTTCTCTTACATAAATAACCTTGTACCGTATAAATAATTTCTAACAATCATTGTTTTAATTTCAAACAAGAGAAAATTAAATTTTCTTATTATTAAATGGGAATAAATAAATTTAAATAATAGTAAGATAATAGTAAAGTAATAAATTTTACAATTATTAAATAGTAATTTTCATGTACATTAATACAAGGAAATATAAATAATTCCTAAGAATTAATATTTTCATTCTAAACAAATGAAAATTATATCCTATTATTACTAACTCAATGCACTCGAGGACTTTTTGGCTAAAAAGGTGTACGAGTTGAAAAATTTTCTGCCATAAGACTGACGATATTTTTCTAACAGTAAGTAAGCAATCGTATAATAATTAACAGGTAGAATTATTTAATTTCGATACCTCGCACACTGTTACATTATTTTAAATTTCATATATTAATTAATATCGAGCTTCGAAATTTTATCAAATGGCGACTGAAGGATAAATAATTCTATAGTTAATATTCTAATTGTAAACTGAGTACTGACGAAAATTAAATCCTATTATTATTAAGTGATAATATTATATATTAACCCTTTGCACTCGGCGATCTTTTCGTTACAGAAACATAGTAATTCGAAGACTTGCTGCCATAAAGTCGACGATATTTTTAAAACGGTAACTAAGAAGTGCAAATTAATTGTGAGACAGAATTATTTTACCTCGATATTCTACGTCGTTGGACAATTTTAAATTCGAGATATTAATTAACAATGATCTCTAGAATTTGATTAAATGATGACTGACAGTCGCCTCTCGAGTGCAAAGGGTTAATATGATAATATATAATTAATTCGTTATAGTTAATATTCTAAGTGCAAACTGAATTCCAATGAAAGATAAATCCTATGATGATTAAATGATAATATTATATATTAATATGATATAATATAAATAATTCTCCATAGTTAATATTTTAATTGTAAACTGAATACTGCTGAAAATTAAATTCTGGTATTATTAAATAACATTATATATTAATACCACAAAATATGGAAACTCTAACAGAATTAATAATCCAGTTCTAAATAAATAAAAATTATCCAATAAATAGCCACCTCAACCCTTTGCACTCGAGAGGCGCCTCTCAGTCGCCATTTAATTAGATTCTAAAGATGGATGTTAATTAATATATCAAATTTACAATTAACCAACGACGCGTGCAATGTCGAAGTAAAATAATTCTACGTCTCAATTTGCATACGATTTTTTATTTATCATTTTACAAATATGGCAGAAAATCGACTTTATGGCAGAAAATCTTGGAATTACTATTTTCCTGTAACGAAAAAATCGCCGAGTGAAAAGAGTTCATTAACCCTACACATTCCAACAATTTTACAATTTAATCACCCAACAGTTCCAAAAATATTTTTATCAAAAATAAAAAAATAAGAGGAACATTACAATTATCAGCTTTCATTTTTACAATTTATTTATACGCTACTCTTGCATTATTTCCTCATTTTCGTGTCTCGAAAGCAAAACAGAGTAACGCATCAGAGGTTACCAGTTCCTCCGCAGCGGCGCCACCGGAGTACCGAGGATTAAACAAAGAGGAGGACGACGCGAG
>NW_016908007.1:11177-12324 GCF_001483705.2 Eufriesea mexicana
GCTTCCACTTGCTTTTTGCTATCTTCACATCGCTCCACACTTTTCTCTCCGCTCCTACGTACTTCCTTTCTCCTGTTTCATCCCACGTCCTTTCTTCTCCCGTCATTTAATACTTCCCTCATTCTTCTGCCCCTCACGGCTCCACCTCCTGATCATTTTCTTCTTTCTTTTTCTTTTCCTCTTTCTCAGGGAACCACCTATTTCCTTTTGATCCTTTATTCGCACCGTGCCCCTATTCAGCCGCGTTCTCCAGCCTTCGAATTTATCCCCGAATTTATTTCGATCGTCCTTTCTGCACTTTCGCTGGAGAAAAATCTCGCATTTCGAAAACGCTCTCGCAACATTTATTTTATCTGTAAGAAAGCGTGTCTTTAACCCTTTACGATCCTGCAAGTCTGAAGGGGTCCACCCTAGGGATTTTTATTTAACCACTTGCAGTGGAAAGACGTGCCACGCACGTCGAGATGCTTTTGTCCCAAAATCGCCAGCAACGTGTACACCACGTCGATAGGCATTTATCGCAGAAATAAAAATGACGTGGGCTACACGTCGGCTAAGAACCAGCTCGTTCATTTCTCGAGCTATAGTTCCAGAGTGCACAGCGTCGCATATGTAAATAAATAACTTCGATGTAAAATTTGATCTAAAATAGCGTTCACTTAATAAAATTACAACGCTTAAATAATATACATACATGTCCGTTTAATTCTCTCAAAAAATACACGGAAATTCAGAAAGAGGGAGAGAAAACAGCCCCTCTGTTAAGTTAAGTTAAATACCACCCCTGGTAAAAAGTACTTGGTCAAACTCGATTATTTTCTCCCCGACAATGAACAGCAGTTTAAATTAATTTCCCATTTCTCAGAAGTTTAAATTAATTTCCGAATTTTATAATATAAAAATATAAAATAGTATAACTGTATAAAATAAGTAGGTGTATACAGGTGCGATTGGGTATGTATGTATATATGAACGTTTGTACACAGAGGGCACATGTGCATGTGTTAGTATATACAGGTCTTCTATGAACAGTAATGAGATGAACAGTAAAAGAGAGATGCAAGATAGACTTAATATAAAACCAAGTCCATTTATTATATAAATATTTATTTATTATTTATTAATAAATATATACATAATTATATTA
>NW_016908007.1:12739-26538 GCF_001483705.2 Eufriesea mexicana
ATTTCAAACAAATTTAGCAGAGCTTATCTCGTTTCTGCAAAAGCCATACCACCAATATCATCAATAGTGCTTCCCGCTGCTAACCTTTAACCTTCGGCCATCACGCTGCTCCTATCATTTTTCCAATTCCTCCGTTCCCCTGACTCCCTCTTCCCTTTCATCCAATAATCCTCTTCCACTCGATTCTTCCCTTCATCCATTTCCTTTGTTCTGCCAGCCTCTATTCCGCGAAAATTCATTTCGCAGTCGCCCTTAACGAATTTCATTTTCAATATGGTAGCCTCCGCGCAGAGAAGACCCTAACTCGAGGTATCAAATAGCGACAGTGATCGAAACTCCCGACAGACGCATTTTCACGGCCAATATTCTTCTCAGCTGCCCACTTGTCCTGTCATTCGAACGACTATACTTCGCCAGTTTCACGCAAATTCGGTGCTCTTTGCCTGCTTCTTCTCACAAGGAGATTGCAATTCAGGTCATAGATTTAGTTTGACCCGAAACTTTGCAGGTTTGTAGATTTAGTCACCCAGTTCAAGAAAATATATCATTATAGCAGCAACTGCTGCATAGTTTTTTAGATATTTATGATTGAAGCTAATAAATCATACGATTGTGGGGGGGACTCCCATATGACTAACTGCGCCCCCTATTCCTTACGTGGTTGCGGAAATTTGGTGACGTAGAGGGATTTCCTCACGGACCTGCGGTCCACGGCACGGCTACGGTCACCTGTGGTCCTGTGAGGGTCCTCCCCCACCATTATTTGATGGCAGCTGGTCACTGGTATCCTCCGTGGTGGTGTGACTAGAAGGGACAGTAAGAAAAGGAAGGGATAGCGTTTCGTCCCGGGCCTGCTAGCGGACTCATCAGTAAGGCTACCCTAGCAGACCCTGCCTTAGACACTGGGATACTATTGGAAGGTCGGGAAATTATATATATAGGCATTGGAGGTTTTTCGAGGACTTACGTGTAAGTCCTTGAATCCATCTAGTGGCGAGGGAGAGAATGATGGTCGCTACAGTCCCTTGGTTCCATCGAAGAACCCCCCGAGGCTTTATGGTACCCGTATGGGCTGTTGAGGCCCGGACTAAGTCCGAAGGCTAGCAAAACGTGTCGTCATGAAATCGTTGAGTTTAGCTTAAAACGAAAGATGGCTTTCTCAAAAACAGCTACGTAGCAACGCGTCCCAGAAATCCGCTCGACTCCCTTTTCTGCACGTCAAATGTCTTTTCGCATGTACGTGCAGAGGAATGCTAAGCTTGATTTAACGAAATTAGGTGACAGCACTTAGAATTGGCTGACAATCGGACTGCAAGGGTCGAGACCAGGTCATGAGCCCTGGTGCCTAGTGACCCTGGCTTTCGAAGCCATACATCAGAGATGACTTCGCGACCCCATTTTGAAGGGTTAAAATACAAATATTTGACAAATTTCATTTGCATACACATAGCTAAGAGGGCCACAGTTCAATGCTGTATCAACAAATATAAGCTGACCTTTATCGTTATAAAAATATAGTACAGTGAAGTATGTCAGTTTTAGCAGGAAACGCGATTTTTCCTAGTTTCAAAGCTTCTACAAAAATTCGAAATAACTCAAATAAACAAAATTTTGTGTATGCCATAGTTTACATTATACCAATGAGAGTACATAGTTAAAATTTTATAGATTTTCCACGTCAAGCATCGATTTTGGTTCGTGTTTTTAGCGATCCGGGCCACTGTGCCTCTTTATAGTCACCTCACGAAAAAGGTCAGCAACGTGCAGGTGACATCCCAAGAGTCTCACCCCGAAGGAGGGGTTTCCTCCACTATCGACCTCGCCAAGAAGGACGTTCCTTTTTACACAGGCTGACCGATTGGAGGATCAAGAGAATACCCTTGCCAATCAGAGAACGTTCGTCCTTCGACAGCTCTTGATTATTTTTGGTTCCAAAAGACAGCTAGTTTTTGATCAGACAAGAACAGTGCCACGTTCCTCAGGAATTTTCTCATAAGACACCAAGAGAAACACGTCACTTGACAAGTTCTCCATCACACACTAAGTAAATCAGCTTAGCTAATAAATAGATCTCATTGAGACACTCTCATCAAGGGAGATTGTTGCTATTAAATCAAGCTGAAGCATTCGGGAATAATTATTTATTTGCGAATTATTACTCGTTGTGGCGACCATTGATCACACCCTTGTCACAGTGCCTGGGTAGGGTACGAATAAAACGTAACTCTTGAGTCCAGATTCAGACTAATGCTATTTTACTTTTGGTGGATTCAGATATTTATAACAGAGTTTTGACTGGTGGAGGAGTTCTTGGTATTGCTGTGTCATGGATCCTGGGGATAGCTACCTTGTAGTGTCAAAGATTGGGTGCTTCACCAAGATTAAATCATAGGTCTAGGACTACTGACTGGCTATATTGTAGTCCCAGTCACGACGTGTGGCAATGACTGGAACGTGTCACAGAGGCAATGTCTAAGGCCTTTGTACTATATTTACTGACATTGTAAATTTAGACTGCGTCACACCCCCATCGCTAGATGGAAAATAGAGATTTCTCACAGGTTCACGATTTTTATAAATTCAAATTCCTAATCTGTCTAAGTATCCCTAAGGGAGGCCTTGCTGCTAAGCCTTACTGACCCAGAACGAAACGCATCCCTTCTACCTGCTACGTATAATAGCAAGACGGCCATCAGGATACCCAAGTGACAGCACCTAGAAACCACAAGACGCCAAATAACCCCCATAGGAGGGTCCCCACATTATTAAATATCCAGACGCACACAGCCAATTGCGATCATGTGCGTTAACAATTATATTAACAATTAATAGTCATTCAAGACTAAGCATTTCAGCTTAAACGCGATTTTCGTTCATTGCGATGTTGACAATAAGAACGTAAAACAGTTCATCACTTAACACGTTAAGTGGCCAGCCCGTTTTGCTTGCCATTTCGTTCAGGCCCAGACTCGGTCCTCGAGTGGGCCGAAGTGTTGACAAAACTCGGAAATACTGTACCAATTGTTAGAACAGGAATTTCCAAACCTTAAGTCCAAAGATGGCCAAGAATTTAACACCAGTAGCTAGCACCTTTTGGTCCTAGTCTGGGCCAGTCCCTAAGGACAGGCTGGACCCGAACGGTCCTTGGGGACCGGTGTTGCACTCAACGTGTTAACTTGGGACCTGCAGTCCTAGGGCAGTAACAGCCGCATATATGTGTTTCCCGACCATAGCAACGCGTCTACGTGGACACACTTATGAGTCCCTCAGCCCTATCAGTTGTTTTCGCCGAATGCATATATGCTGCGGTCATCCGCAAAGGGTTATATAAGTGATTGAACCCCCGTGTTCTTCTACCGAGTTCTGTCAATTGGAAAGTTTAATCACTCGAAACTTCACAAGAGCACTCCGACGCGTGTTGTTACACAGTGCAGCGTTACGATATCGACAGAAGAATCCAGTTTCTTTATGTCGCTCGTTTCCTTAAGGCAGCACGTAACGTTCCGTTGGGTTTTATCGCGAAAGAAATTTATATAAAGGGAAATATCGACATTTCAAGCGAAGTGATAATTTTTTACGAGGCTTCCTTCTCTCATAGCAAATATATGTTCTTCGTTGCTTCTCCGAGTAGTTAAGGGAAGAACAGTGTCTTCTGTTCCTCGACAGGAAAATAGAAACTCGAAGATTTTTTAATAAAAAGTTGATGATACTTTCTGCTACTTTATATAAATAAAGCAATTTTATTTCAATGTTCCATGTATCGTTTCATCGTGAAGGATATCGATTTTGCTTCGTGTACTTTTAAAAGTATTTTACAAAATATTATATTACGTATTTAATTATTGCGGTAATTTAATAGACGTAATTTCTGGAATTACAGTAATTTTACTTCGTGTACCATTATATGGTTTCGTATTATACGAGAATTATATAATAACACGAATTAAGTGTGAACAGTATTACATATATCTATCTAGGGGTGTGAAAGTACAGATTTTGTTCCTCGTACTAATCCCATAAATATAATTGTACTATTTCCACTCAGAAAGTTATGGTTGTTCGAATATTAACACAGTATAGATTCAATTGCATTTTTCGTTGTACACTAAAAAGGAATAATTATATATTTAATACAGAATTAAAAATAATTTTCTTATAAGAATTCCGGCACAATTTTCTTCTCAATAAGGCCCCAGTTGCGAACTCTCACTGTTCAACTTTCAAATGGTGATCACTATTTTCATAGCACTGGTGATAGTATGATGTTAAATTGACTCCCTGTCAATAGTGATAACTATTAATTAACTCTCTGTCAATAGTGGTGACTGTTAATCGACTCTCTGTTGATAGTGGTGACTCTTAATTGACTCCCTGTCAATAGTGGTGACTATTAATTAACTTCCTGTCAATAGTGGCGACTATTAATTAACTCCCTGTCAATAGTGGCGACTATTAATTAACTCCCTGTCAATAGCGGTGACTATTAATTGACTCCCTATGAATAGTGGTGACTATTAATTAACTCCGTATCAATAATGGAGACTATTAATTGACTCCCTAGCAATAATGATGACTATTAATTGATTCCCTGTCAATAGTGGTGACTATTAATTGACTCCCTGTCAATAGTGGTGACTATTAATTGACTCCCTGCCAAAAGTGGTGACTATTAGTCGACTCCCTATCAATAGTGGTGACTATTAATCGACTCCCTATGAATAGTGGTGACTATTAATTAACTCCCTATCAATAATGGAGACTATTAATTGACTCCCTACCAATAATGATGACTATTAATTGATTCCCTGTCAATAATGGTGACCATTAATTGACTCCCTATCAATAATGATGACAATCTGACTCCATATATCTAATAGTGACATGACGTTAATTCAACGCATCCCTAGGTACCTAGATTCTGTAAGTATACCATCGGATACTTAGATCTCACCATTCATAAAACAGCGTCATTCTGACATACATGATCACCAGTATTAGGAGTGAATTTGACGTACGTCAACACGACCTAGGTTAAGGGGGGACAGCCACCAGATGGCCGTCCACACACTGACCGCGAAATGTAAACGTACGTGGTACTCCAAGCAACCAGATCCAAAGCGATAGAACTCATGAACTCCACCTGATCCTCGGCTCACAGTTCCTTCACGCGGCCATTTTCCGATGGACCACGCGTCTTCTGGTAATTGGAAACGCGTATGGCGTATGAAACAGGGAGATGGAGAGCACGGCCAATTGTCCAAACCGGCGATCCAGAAACAGATGGGACCCCGATGCCAGTTGGATGGACACAATACGCGGATACACGGATGGTTGCTCAGGAACGGTGTAATTGCGGTAACGAGTGGTAGAGGCCCTGGCTCGCCGTCAGACACGTCGACGTTGAAATATCTCACCCCTCTGCCCCCTGCGCCACTTCTACGCTTAATTGCCGCGCCGAATTTCGTTCCGAAGCTTCGTTTCGGCGCCACGGCGCGGCGCTGCCCGCGAATGGCGGACCGGGGGATCCCGGCGCGCAGCTAGGGAAATTGGAAATCGGGTAAATCGGCGTTCGTTTCTGGGTCGCGCGGCTTCGACCGAGTGAATTTTGATTGCTGCCACGCGACTGCTGGGAAATTGCGTTCGTGGATGATGAATGATCCGTGGATCATCGGCTTTTTCGCCCGTCTGATGCGTTATGCACGCGGTCTGTTCCGCTTGTTGCTTGGGTCGTTAGGTCCGTCACGGTTGACACGGTGGTTTTTCGTGTTGGGTGCCCCAATAAGGGTGGTTGGAGTAGGTGTCTCTGGAATCTTCTTGTCTGTCGCGACACGTGTGCATAACTCTAGAATTACCGATCTTTAACCTTCCAAGCACGGCTGAACTTTTTCGCAGGATTATTTCTCTCTATGGCAGGGTCCAGGGCCAATTACGCGTAAACGACACAGCACTGCAACGTGTGCAATGCTGTGCTAAAAAATTATAAAGGTACGAATCGACATACTAAAAAGAGCATCTGGTATATTAAGAGCAAATGGTATATTTATTTAAATGAAAAGTAACAATTAAAAATTAAATAGCTGACACTGGCGTATCAAGAACCAAGACTCTGTATTCTGTCTGTATATTGTCAACACTGTTTTAAAACTATGTGAAGGCAAAAATAGTATAAAACAAAACACACGTAAAGGATCATTTAATTCAAACGGTGAGCGTGCGAACCACTAGAATGAGCCACTAGAGAGAGCCACTATAGTGGCGCGTCATTCGAAAGATGGCATCCACGAAAGCCACTATAATGGCGCACCGTGCCTAAGAGGTTAATGCAGAACCTAAACATGGCGTGCGTAGATAATAGTGATTTTTGAGATACGATAAAGTGTAGGAAGTGTGAAGGAATTCGGGTTAAAATGAATAAAAGTGTAGCGACCATCATTCTCATCTTATCACTAGAGGGATTCCAACTTCGAGGACTTTGTCGCAAAATCTCCAGTTCCTATATTTATTATATGCAACTTCCATACCTTTCAATAGTATCTCAGTGTCTAAGGCAGGGTCTGCTACGGTAGCCTTACTGATGAGTCCGCTAGCAGGCCCGGGACGAAACGTACCCTTTCCTTTTCCTACCATCCTTTCTAGCACCACCACCACATCGAGAATCCCCCACCCCGCAATATAATTACCAATTAGTTACCATTTTAATTTAGAAATACCTAGTAGATACCTGCGACCTAGTGACTTCAAAATGACCGTGAGAGAGGACCCCTCATAAAAGGTTTCTTCCCTCAAAACTTTCTTCTTCACACGTCAATCTCTTACTCTGTCGAGAGTCTTCAATAAATTGACTTGAGACACGTATGTCGTCTTCCTATGTCGATGCTTCTTGCTCTTGATCGTTTCATAACGATCGAAAACTCTCACGAGCACAAATTCGACGCTATCCGTCTGTCAACGACCGCTTGGGCCCAATTGTTAGCGATTTTCTTACAGGAAGATAAGTGAATATATTAGCTACAGTTCTATCTCAATAAGAGAATACTAGTTTGCTTAAATCAAGTATGGTTTTCAATAATTGCAAAGAGGAAAATTGTGAGACCAGTCATTTTTATTGGGTTGGTAGCTCTATTGTTACTTGGGCCCGATATTTGTACAATTGATTAATTCCACGAGGTGGAAAGTAGAAATTTGGTTTGGATATAGGAAAGGTTAATGTGTAGTAGGGGTTTGCTAAAGTATTTCGTAGCTTGTGGCACGTGTGCATTAATTGAGCTGCTTATTCGATGAATTGATTAATTACACGAGACAAAAAGTAGAATCTGGCTTGACATAAGAAGCATTGATGTGGAGAAGGGGTTTTCAAAATGTTTTTGTAGCTCGTGGCACGTGCGCATTATTTGACGAATTGGTTATTTCAATGAGACAAAAACTAGAAATTAGGTTTGGATATAAGAAGCATTGATGTAGTGGGGTTTTCAAAATTTTGTGTAGCTCGTGGCACGTGTGCATTGATTAAACTATTTATTTGAGGAATGGATCAACTTCACGAAATAAGAAGAAATTTATTTCAGATATAAAATATTAAGTACGAACCTTATAAGCTATTAAATTTTTAAAAAATTTTGAAAGTTCACTTGCGAGTGACTCAATTGAGAATTATTTAATTGATTATTTAATTGTTTATTTCAATTTATAGTACAATTATACAAATTTCGATAATTAGACATATTTATTATTTATTTCCTTATGTTTATTTATATTTATTTATATTTATTTTCTTTTTATAACAATTACTATGATCAGGAATATTTGTTTTTGTATTAATCTTCATGTATATTTTTGTTTTGTTTCTAATGTGAAGTATTAAATAAAATAATATTCCTTTATATATTTTAATGTTAATGTACATTTCGTACGCTTGGTTTCCTTTCTTAATGCATTCCATAGTTTCGCATAAACGCCTTCTATTGTATCGTGTACATTGTTTGATCAATGAGGGAGTACTGCACGCCTGATTCATGCTATTCAAGCCAGTACTACTTGTAATCGATAACATTTGTTTGGATATTCTGGTTACGTAGCAACGTGGAGGTATGGTGATTTCGACGAGTGTCTGTATGACACCAGAGTCATTGTTCTCTGTTAAGAAATGCCGCAACACGACTCGATACGACTTGTTTTCCCTCGTTCGTACGTCACTCGTACTATTGCGACTTCGCAAGTGGAAACTTTACATTTAACCCTCTATGGGCCCGTGTAACTTTCAAGTTACATGCTGATGTATGGGTATTTTATTAAATACTGCATTTAACGTTATCGTCTTCATCACTCCAGTTCGCGATTTTTCTTTCGATATATTTATAATTATTTTTACAATACCTCCCGTGGGTCAAATATTTGTTGACTTTATGTTACATACAATTTTTATAGTCAAGAAAAATATATATTCGGCCCATAGAGGGTTAAATTATTATGAGAAAAATATACAAAATTCTAAATTAACCCTATCTTTTTTTAATTAAAATTTAAAGCAAATAACATAGAACTAAAACTTAAATGGTGATACTAAAATATTACAAATTCAAAATTTCTTTAATACTTTAACAATGTAATCAGTAAATATCAACAAAATCACTATGAGAAATATATACAAATCTCATAATTGTTCCCATTTCTTTTTTTAATTAAAATTTAAACCAAATAACACGGAATTAAAATTCAAATGGCGATATTAAAATATTACAAATTCAGAATTTCTTTAATATCTTGAGAATTTAATAAATGAATATCAATAAAATCACATGAGAAAAATATACAAATTTCAAAATTATCCCTGTCTTTTTCTAACTAAAATCTAAAGCAAATAATTAAAGAATTAAAATTTAAATTGCGATGTTAAAATATTACTAATTCAGAATTTCTTTAATCCCTTAACAATTTAATAAACAGATATTAATAACACTATTTGTTTTCTTCCAAATGTAATCCTAATAATTCGAAAGAAATTTTTTCCAAATTCAATAATTAATTCCTTTCTGCTACATTATTGGGATCAGAATTATAACAAAATCTTTCTCCCAGCACAGAAATAAAAAGATTGGACATCAGTGTACGTCGACACTAGAACTACCAACATTTAACGTGTATCGAAATACAATATACATAGACAATAATACCTAAATTATTAACAAGAAATTAAAATAAAACCTAAATTAATAACAAGAAACTAAAATAATACCTAACAATAATACCTAAATCAATAATAAGAAATTAAAGTAATACCTACCAATAATACCTAAATTAATAACAAGAAATCAAAACCAGAAATTAGAATAAAAAATTAAACCAAAAATAGAAGGCCATACATAATTACGATTCTATTTAAATAAAAATGAATACCAACCAGTCTAAAAGCTAACTTCAAAAATAAAAAGTCTAAATAAAGTCGTGCTAACACCTTTCTCCATCTTTCACATTTTTCTGAAACCTACAAAACAATATCCACCTACGCCAATGTCTGTCCACCAAAACCCATCACCCTCTCATTCTTCGTTGCCCAATATTCACCCTTGCAGACGCCATGGACCTAGCAAACGAGTAAATAAAGACACCACTGTCAGTCCACAGCCTATCACAGAACCTAGCCAAACTCAACCCTGCACGGTACACCTGTCCAACATCAATTCGTTCGGCTGTATGCCGATTTAACTATACCTCGAACAGCCCCAACGGCGCTTAGAGCCCCATTTCCACGTTCGGAGTTGGCAAAATGGCCGTTCATCGAATTCGACGCGTAGACTTGTATTCGATATCGAGCGAAAAACACGAGAACGTTGAACAACGCTGTTCCCGGGTGCAATCGCGTGAAATACAAGAACGACGCGGTCCCAGGAGACCATCGGGTCCTATTCCTCGGCAACCCCTGGACCGGTTCGCTGCCGATTCGCAATAGGACGAACGGGATTTAAGTCAAAGGCGAGGCTCTCGTCCAGGTGCTATATCGGATGCGTCAGAATGCGACACGATGCACCGTAGAGTGGTAGACGGAATGCAGTTAGGGGTAGCGAGACGGAATCCGCAAATCCACCCTTAGCCAGTCGATGTTTCCGATATACTTTCCACCCATTTGTTGCGTTGCTTTCACTCTGCACCGTGAAACGTGTGCGAATTCTAATGGTCTGAGGGTTTGCGATTTTTGGGACAGGTGGAGCGGGATGTAGTGGCAAGCTGGGCTTGTTTTGGAAATTGTTTTGAAGAAAGTTTTAATGGATTTTGGTCCTCTGCCTTTTCTTCCTTTTTTATATTGTACGTAAATTTTATTGCTGAGGTTGTTTTGGATTTTGGAAGAAATAGATTGGTATTTGTAAATCTAGATTTTAATGAATATTCTTGATGCAATTTAAATTATATTTTGTATCGTTTGTATTAGATTAGATTTGTATTATTTTCTTTGAATTTACTATTTTATCGTGATCAGTGTTTTAATTGATACATTTCATGTAAAATTTTAATGACGAGGTTGTTTTCGATTTTGGAAGAAATAGATTGGCATTTGTAAATTTAAATTTTGCATGAATATTATTAATATAATTTTCAATGAATTTGTCATTTTATTTGAACATACTATTTTATCAAGATCAGTGTTGTGATTGATACATTTTATGTAAAATTTTAATGACGAGGATTTTTTGGATTTTGGAAGAAATAGATTGGTATTTGTAAATCTAGATTTTAATGAATATTCTTGATACAATTTAAATTATATTTTGCATCGTTTGTATTAGATTAGATTTGTATTATTTTCTTTGAATTTACTATTTTATCGTGATCAGTGTTTTAATTGATACATTTCATGTAAAATTTTAATGACGAGGTTGTTTTCGATTTTGGAAGAAATAGATTGGCATTTGTAAATTTAAATTTTGCATGAATATTATTAATATAATTTTCAATGAATTTGTCATTTTATTTGAACATACTATTTTATCAAGATCAGTGTTGTGATTGATACATTTTATGTAAAATTTTAATGACGAGGATTTTTTGGATTTTGGAAGAAATAGATTGGTATTTGTAAATCTAGATTTTAATGAATATTCTTGATACAATTTAAATTATATTTTGCATCGTTTGTATTAGATTAGATTTGTATTATTTTCTTTGAATTTACTATTTTATCGTGATCAGTGTTTTAATTGATACATTTCATGTAAAATTTTAATGACGAGGTTGTTTTCGATTTTGGAAGAAATAGATTGGCATTTGTAAATTTAAATTTTGCATGAATATTATTAATATAATTTTCAATGAATTTGTCATTTTATTTGAACATACTATTTTATCAAGATCAGTGTTGTGATTGATACATTTTATGTAAAATTTTAATGACGAGGATTTTTTGGATTTTGGAAGAAATAGATTGGTATTTGTAAATCTAGATTTTAATGAATATTCTTGATACAATTTAAATTATATTTTGCATCGTTTGTATTAGATTAGATTTGTATTATTTTCTTTGAATTTACTATTTTATCGTGATCAGTGTTTTAATTGATACATTTCATGTAAAATTTTAATGACGAGGTTGTTTTCGATTTTGGAAGAAATAGATTGGCATTTGTAAATTTAAATTTTGCATGAATATTATTAATATAATTTTCAATGAATTTGTCATTTTATTTGAACATACTATTTTATCAAGATCAGTGTTGTGATTGATACATTTTATGTAAAATTTTAATGACGAGGATTTTTTGGATTTTGGAAGAAATAGATTGGTATTTGTAAATCTAGATTTTAATGAATATTCTTGATACAATTTAAATTATATTTTGCATCGTTTGTATTAGATTAGATTTGTATTATTTTCTTTGAATTTACTATTTTATCGTGATCAGTGTTTTAATTGATACATTTCATGTAAAATTTTAATGACGAGGTTGTTTTCGATTTTGGAAGAAATAGATTGGCATTTGTAAATTTAAATTTTGCATGAATATTATTAATATAATTTTCAATGAATTTGTCATTTTATTTGAACATACTATTTTATCAAGATCAGTGTTGTGATTGATACATTTTATGTAAAATTTTAATGACGAGGATTTTTTGGATTTTGGAAGAAATAGATTGGTATTTGTAAATCTAGATTTTAATGAATATTCTTGATACAATTTAAATTATATTTTGCATCGTTTGTATTAGATTAGATTTGTATTATTTTCTTTGAATTTACTATTTTATCGTGATCAGTGTTTTAATTGATACATTTCATGTAAAATTTTAATGACGAGGTTGTTTTCGATTTTGGAAGAAATAGATTGGCATTTGTAAATTTAAATTTTGCATGAATATTATTAATATAATTTTCAATGAATTTGTCATTTTATTTGAACATACTATTTTATCAAGATCAGTGTTGTGATTGATACATTTTATGTAAAATTTTAATGACGAGGATTTTTTGGATTTTGGAAGAAATAGATTGGTATTTGTAAATCTAGATTTTAATGAATATTCTTGATACAATTTAAATTATATTTTGCAACTTAACTCGAAATTTTCACAATTAAGAAACCGATTGGAAAAATAACGAAGAAAATTCCGTAAACGGAATTACCATTACCCAGAACGATTGCACGAGTTTGTGAAATGCGAATGGAAGGTTATTAGCGAAGTGCGCTTATACCATTACGCGTTAACAAGACCCAAGCTTGCGCTATTTCATTCGATGATGAACGAAATTTAGCGACGCGACAAAGCACGACCGTTCGCAATTAAAAATCGGCACAGCGCAGAAACGCGCAGAAACGCGCAGAAACGCGCGGGAAAGCGCGGGAACCGGGCTGAAATATAAATAACGCTGGAATCCGTGGGATAAAACGAGCGGAATAAAATATCAGGCGCGTTAGAAATTAATTTGCACGGTAATGCGCGATACCGTTCGGGATAAACGAAATTGAAAATCTCCCGGATGGTTCTGCATAATCGCAGAATATCATTCACTGTTCACGTGAAATTTTCATTCGACTCTGCCGGACTCAATTATTTAGAGGATTCATTTTAGCCTGCATATTTCACAGTCGCACAGGCTAGGCAGAAATGTCGACTCATAAATCGAGACGAACCGGCAGAGCTACGTGTTTTAAATGTCACCTGTATAAGCTTCGAATTGGGGAAAAAGGAGGGAATCATTTGCGCGAGAAAATCATGTCTCATTCATCGAAATATTATACTTCTGAACGAGCGAGTTTGAAATTTCTCGCAAATTTTATTACGTATTTTCATCGAGCAGGGGATTTAATTTATTACTGTTTTATTGTTGTTTGTTTGCTTTTATCGGGTATTAAGTGTCTTTATCAGACAGTGGAATTATCGAGTAATTTGGGAAATTTTAACTGCTAATTATTTATTTCGTTTTATTCGTCCAAGTGAAATATTGCGTATAATGGGATATACTTATATCGTAATTTTATATGTCGAATATGTTTCGAAATTTGATTTCCATTCGTAATTACTCGCTTCAACTTTGTCACATAATTATGTCGTAATTTCGAATCACTGATTATTACACACTTCATAATTATTCGCAGCACTTCGGTAATTTCAAATTTGGAATATTTTTGGAATATTTATTTATGTGTTAGTTATTAATTGGAATATTTGGAATATTTATTATTTGAGAATGACGTGTAATTACATAGTAACACGAGTCAGAAATAAAGAAAATTGATAAGAAGATTCATATACAAATTTCATATATATTTATATTTATTTTTATTTATATTAATTTATTTTATATTTTA
>NW_016908007.1:26986-29075 GCF_001483705.2 Eufriesea mexicana
CATTCATAACGAAAAGAATAAAAGAAAAGAAATATGGCGTAGATAATACGTATTATTTATTATATTTGATATATTTATTCAGTATTATTTACCAAGAAATACTTCTATAAATATTGTTTATTTAATATTTTATTTAATAAATTTTACTTCAGCTCACTACTCATTGTACAGTCAATGACAAAAATTGAGAAAGAAAGTAATTTTTCTAAATTAATAATAAAAGGAAATGCTATTATTAGATTAAATTAAATTTCCACTCATAATGAAAAGAATAAAAAAAAGAAAAATGGCATAGTTATTATGTATTATTTATTATACTCGATATATTTATTCAATATTATTTGGCAAGAAATATTTCTATAAATATTACTTATTAAATATTTTATTTAATAAATTTTACTCCAGCTCACTACTCATTGTACACTCAAAGACAAAAATTGAGAAACAAAGTAATTTTTCAACATTTCCTACCTTCATATTGTGGATAGAAATAAATACCAATATCTTCCACGTTTTAAACAGTTAACACATTAATATATTCAGATAATAATATTTAAATATTGACAACAATTCTAAATACACTATTTTAAAAACAAAGATTGACACTATCTTAGAAATTCTTTTTTCTTTCTCTCTTACTCTTATGAACACATGTTTTCTCTATGACGATTCTCACTTTTTGTTTTTGTTTTACTCTAGCACATTCTTCTAAACATTTCTTAACAATATTCATACTAGACTCCACTCGCATGTATTATATTATATCAAATTATATAATGACTATCACTTATTCCACTTCATTCCCATTCATACATATAAAACCAACACTCACACATATATCTAACTTAAAAGAAGACTGAATAAAGAACATCCAATGCATAAACAAACAATAAACTGTACTAAATATTTCATATAAACCTGATTTTTAATTTTCATTGGTATTTCTCACCGTTCATTTAATTGCACTATGCAAATACATGCACTGTAATATACTCGCACTAAAATTCCAGATTACAAACAACCTCAAAGATTATACTGCAATTTTAATTTCCTATTTATTCTCTTCTCTGTATTTACTATTCTAACTACAAGTTCTAATTTTCAGCACCTGCAAAACAACCATAACACCATCACAAGACTCCCCGAATTTTCCTTGCAAGTCCACGCTAAACCTCTCACGCGCAACGAAATAAATAAAGAAAAAGAAGGAAAAAAGGAAATAAAAGAAGACGAAACACGAGGGAAAAAATGCAGCAGACTACTTTTATGCAGTATGCAAATCCTGCGCGAACGACCTTTTAAACGCGTGCAGTGGCGTAGGAAGTTGCAGCGCGAAATGTCGCCAAGTTCTATCGGGTGTTTATCGAACGAGGGACCCGACCGGGTAAATCGTAGAAATTCTTGGAACTTTCATGGTTCGAAGATTTTTTAAGAGGTCGAGTTTGTATAAAAAGGCGCGCGAGGAAAATTGCCTTTAAAGTGGCCCACGGGAAAACGCGTTCGCGACGGCTTGCAATCAGAATTTCTAAGCACTTTAAGAACTTTCGCCGCGCTAACCGTGTCTCCTTCTCTTCTTCCTTTTTTCTTCTCCGCTTTTCTTTTGCTTTTCTTTTTTCCAGAGAAACGTACTCGCCGGGAAATACGCGATTATTTGCCGATTAACACCGGATCTGTCTTTCGCGCCTCGACACGCGCGATAACAGCTGGTTGCAGACAGCAAAAGTAATAGCGAATTACCAATATATATTATTAATTATAAATAAACAGTGGTAGGTTTAGTGTCGAGACTTTCGATTTAGTAAACTGTGAGAAGATTTTTAAAGTGTTGAGAAAATTTTTTGAATCGACTTTCGAAGAAAATGTGAGAAGGATCGAGTGTAATAATTAATATTTGTGAAAGAAAGAGTGAATTGAGTAATTCGCCAATATTTTTGAAATTTTCAATTTTGGTGTGTAGTAATGTGAGAAGATCTTTAAGGGGACAAATAAAATTTTTGAAGCGATCTTCTAGAATTGTAATAATCGATATTTGCAAAAGAAAGAGTTTTTACATGTAAGCTATATATAATTGTACGCAGAGTGAATTGAG
>NW_016908007.1:29767-31188 GCF_001483705.2 Eufriesea mexicana
TTCGACAGAAAACATTTTAAAGGAACTTTATGTAAAATGCACAAGATTAAGTACGAATTGAATACTCTGATACTAAAATTTTTTAAAATATAATCCCCTACACTTAAATAGCATTCTAATGAATGCTAATAAGAATCTGAAATTAGTTATTTGAGTTTATTCTCATTGATAAAAATGAAAAAGTATTGGAAGTTGTTGTACAGTAATAATAGATTTTGAAATATTTATACCACCTCTTCGTTTCCAGAATTTTATATTAACAACGAATAAACGACACAGATCTATATAACATAATATTATAATTAATAAGTTCATTTGCATTAAACAAAATGCAGAGACAAATAGCGACTTTAATTAAATATTATATTATCTGGCGTAATTATATTTGCTTAACGGAGCCATAACGTTAAAAATAATTAGAGATAATAAAATATGCTCGTATAATAAAACACACAGATAACAGAGAACTCGGACAATGGAAGCCATATAATAAAGCCTGCACCAATTTACTTGTCATTTGCGATCGATTTCCTATACGATCGCCATGACCAACTTTCTTCATTAAAAAACTGTTTGCCAGTGTTCCACGAGTCTCTGAAAAACCTCATCTTCGTACATGGGACCAATGAACTTCAATTTTCCAACTCGAAGCTCCCTCGCTCGAAAATTTTTTAATAAAAATTAAACTAGAAATGAAAAAGACAAAGATAACCTACAATTAGAAAATTAATTAACAAGAACTAAACTAACAATGAAAAAGGAAAAAATAATCTACATTTAGAAAATTAATTAACAAGAATTAAACTAGAAATAGAAAAGACAAAAATAATCAATAATTAGAAAATTAATTAACAAGAAATAAATTAAAAATTAAAAAGGAGAAAATAATAAAGTACATTTACTACTGATAAAAACATTGCAATTTCTGGTCATTTTGACGTCACAGATATTTCTAATTTTTGAAAAATTAGAAAATTAAAAAAAAATATATGAAATTAGAAATGAATAGAAAAAAAAGAAAATAATGAAATACTATTATTGCTGATATAAGTATTGGAATTTTTGGCTATTTTAATATCATGGATATTTCCAATTTTTGATATTATTTGAACGATATTAATTTATTAATTTCGTTTCCGATATTAATTTCATTCGATATTAAATTGTAATTTATACGATCCTGTATAGTGTGATTGCAACGAGGTATAGGTGTCTCTTTCACAAATGATATTTCTGCTTTCGTTAGTCAAATTCTCAGAAGTCACCCGCCCAGATAAACGTCCAGATATGGTCTCGAGCCACGTATGTTAAAGCGAACAGTAGTACCCTATATATCTTGCTGCATTTGCATATAATGATCTACGTAAATACCGAAGGTGTGGCTATCGATAAGGTTATCGAAAAATGTCGATAACATTGAA
>NW_016908008.1:0-28386 GCF_001483705.2 Eufriesea mexicana
TGTGCATATATATATAATAATAATATAATAATAGCATATAATATAATAACATATGTATTATTATATTATATCGATAACACGTTTTTAATACGAGAATTATACAGTTGCATTTTGTTTCAATTAATGAAAGAAAATACGTTTAGATTTACGTTAACAAGTTTATGGCAGATTTTCAAATAATATTTTGCTATTTTCTATCCTAACGTGAGAATTTTAGATACCTTAAAAATGGTTGTCCAAATCTAAAAAGAAATTTCGGTGACCTTGAAAATATTATACGAGAATGTACATATATCTAGGTGTTGCTTATTTCTCCAAAAATGGTGTATTATTTATTCCCGATGAAAACTAATCGGTATTATAATCAGGAAATTATAGTCAATAAATATTAAAAAAGTAAAAAATCGAGTGATTTGATTTAGGATTATTCAGACATCTTTGAGAATCTTTCATGAATCTTTGGAAATTATTTCGTGAAATTATATGAATCTAAAATATATTTTATGTACTTTTTATGAAACTGAAAAATAATTCGTGAATCTTTTTAGAATTTTTCATGAAATTTTGGAAAATTTTTTTATAATTTCTTGAAAAATTTTTTGTGATTGTCAATTTTCCTTGAACCCTTCGCAAGTATCCCTTGAATTTTACAAGAACTTTTTTACGTATCTTTCAAAATTTTTCCGAAGATTTGTCGGAAATGCTTCGATTTTGACGATAAGAATCGTGTGTAACACCTCTCTTATAATATTCATACCAAACCATAACAGTCAGTCGAAGGAAGTCGTTCGAGCAGTTACATGAAATAGTACCAGATTCGAAATAACGAATTCTATAGTCTATTGTTCAAAACATCACAATCGCTTCTTCATTCTTCGCATTCGAATCACGTTGCCCAATATTAATTTAACAGTCAACAATGATGATACAAATCGTACATCAGTACAAATAACGTTTGCCTCAATGCTTCACGAAAGAATACAATCCATCCAATTTAACTCATGACGACATCATAATATTATTATTCTAATACAAATCAAGTTCTGTAATGATTCATAAAACAATAAATAACTTCTAATCTAATTTTCTTTTGTAAATAAGCCTCATTAACATGAATTATTATTATTAAAATTATTATTAGAATTATTTCTGAGAATGTGATAATTATATACTTTAATATTAAAATTTTTAGTTGACCAATTGATCAATTTGACTTCTGTGTGGCTTTATGGTTGTTACGTGTGTTAAATATGTATTTATCTACAGTGTGGTTGACCGCAATCCCGGAAATTATAACATTTTTATCATAATCGCGAATTGATTATAAAACAGGATATACGTAATGTAATAGTTATTCTTATGGTATTACGTTTCCTTGGAATTACGTACTAAACATTTTTATAGAACTTAGTAGAAATTCATTTTCTTTTAATTTTAACTTCGTAGTAATTTAGGTCTTAAACTTAATTTAATAAGTGATTACTTATTACAGATTTATTAATGACATTATCTAATAAATAAACAGTAAATTTTGTATGTAACACATACTTTTGAAATTCCTTTGAAATTTTATTGCTCCTCAAATTCACTGTTATTTTTTATTTATTTATTTTTGCTATTATTTACTATTTATTACATTATATTATTTTTATTATCGTTATTTATTATATTATACTTTATTATATTAAACTTTTATTAATAATATTTTTTTCTTTGTCATATGTCATATTATAATGAACTCAAACTCATTAAAAATTAAATATTTTGCAATTTTTTGTGATATGAATTGTTAGTCTTAAACTCATTTCTTCAAAGTTAAATTTAAATGATAAATAATGTTATTGAACGTTGTTTTTTGCATGTAAGAATTATTATCAAACATGTATTGTTTTCTTCATTTACATTATATACAGTGACTCTAGTTTACCAAGTCTGTACAAGTTTTATGTTGGTATTTCATTGAAAAAGATGAACATGTGATATTTATCTTGATAAGAAAACAAAAAGATGTATTTGAATTTTAAATTTCATAAATTATATCATGAAGATTTTAATCAAATACTAACTCTTTTTTACTTTGAAATAGTTGTACAAAATACTTATGAAGTTATAAGAACTTTGTAAAATATTAAAGTGATTACTCTTCTTATAGGTTGACGTTAAGTTCAACAAAGACAAGAATCTCACCTATTCCATCTCATATACTCCAAAGAAAGAAGGACCACACAAGGTAAAGGTGCTGTTCGCTGATAGAGAAATTCCTAAGAGCCCATATAGGGTCAACGTAGAGGCACAAGCAGGTGATCCTGGTAAAGTTACAGCAAGTGGACCAGGATTACAACAAGAAGGAGTTAAAGTTAACAAACCCACTTTCTTTGATATATTCGCAAAGGATGCTGGACGTGGTGTACCAGAGGTTATCATCCTTGAGTCACAGGTACTACTGAATAGAATTTTACAATTTTAGCACTTACAATTTTAGTTTTAAACATTCAGAAAGTAAGACCTTCAAAGAAAGTCTTAAATTGAAGAGGTCGAAGAAAGTTTTAATTGAATTTTAATCATAGTACTGAATATATGTTTTATATATAATAATAGGTAATAGGTTTTAGTTATAGGTTGTACTGAATATGATGGCACTATTGTTTGATAGAATAATTTGAGTGACCTAGAAGGCTCAGAAGAATTTAAAGAAATTGTATTTGAACATGGATTTGAAATTACCAGATTTAAATGGAAATAAATTAAGATTTTCAGTGGTCTAATATATAGACCATGTGTTTGTAATTTTGCATACAAATTTTTATAAATGCAAAATTTTTATTCCTATTTATTTATTCATTTATTTAAATTATGCTTCATTTGAATAAGGTTTATTAAAGAGTTTAAATTCTTTTAATACAAGGTGGTACTTTAAATGATAATGTAAATTTTGTTTGTTCATTTGACTTCCAAAATTAGTTATATTTCTGAATATGAATAATTAAAGTTTGATATGCTCATGTATTAATATCTGAAATTATAGTGTATGAATAATGCTGATTAAGTACAGAAACTTGATGGTGTTGTATACCATATATGTGAAATAGTATAACATTAATTCAAGAGTAATTACATTATGTTTAATTAGAAACTATTACCATGTATTTAAATTTTTTCCATAAGAATTTTCAAAAATTAGCAAGGATTATTTTCCCACACTTGTGATAATTTTTCGAATAATTGAAAATTTGAAAATTGGATAATGATGTAAATTAGAGCTCTACCCGAGTTATTATATTTACCCAAGTTGTTTAATTTACAATACTGTAATTATTTGAATTATTTAAACTACGTCGTTATAAATATTTAAGTTATTTAAATTATGTTAAATTAAGCAAAATGTAACTACTCAAAATTAATACTAGAAACTGTGTAGAATAATAACTTTAAATGTAGGTAATTTAGAAATAAATAATAGCTAAGGCGTTATAAAATATATTTAATCATGTTTGTAATTAAAAGATTTCAACTCTAAATTTTCTGATTTTAAACACATATTTCTAATTCTGATTTGTAGGATGTCGACTCAATGATACCTGTGAAGTTAGTTCAAACCTTATTTAATACCTGGAGATGCGAATACACCCCTACAAAAGCGGGTTTACACACAATAAATGTCTTCTTTGCCGGCAAGTTAATACCAGGAAGTCCCTTCAGCGTTAACGTGGGCTCGGTATCAGATACTAAGAAATGTAAAGCCTATGGACGAGGACTGGTACCCAATGGAGTACGTGTCCAAGACGATGCAGAGTTCTTTATCGTCACGAAAGATGCCGGCGAAGAAGTACCTGGAGTCAAAGTCATTGGTCCAGGAGGAGTCAGTCAACCTGTACAGTAAGTAATTTTATTTTTATTTCAACTATAAAATCTCGATTTAACACATGAACTACCATGATGGAGTTTCTGAATCTAACCAAAAATATCAGGTCATTTGAATTTCTGTATTTTATAAATTTTGAGGAGTATATAATATATTTGTATTTTTGAAGCTTGTGATTCTTGTTTGAAGAAGAAAATTGAAGTGAGTTATCTCATAGTTGTTCTCATTAAATGGAAAAGAAGATGTTAAAGAAAGACCAGTTTTGGCATCGTTTGGAAATAAAAAGTTTTGTATCGTTGGAAAACTTCTTGTTTATTGTTTCGACTGGTCCCAGGCATGCGAAGATATGAGACCCACCTTCAATGAGGTTAGGTGACGGCATTTGGGATTCGACCAACAAGGAGCCTGCGAGAGGTCAGCACAAGTCCACGTGCGTGGTACCCTTAGACTTCAGCGAACTATGGGACCATAAACGGATATTTTTTGGACGCGGCCATTTTCAACAAAGTCATCCACGTACGAGTGACCTTCATGCACCTCTGAGTGAAGGGGTTCCTCCACCACGGTCTTCGATTGAAGGACGTTTTCCTCTTTTTGAGGTGACCGATTCGTGGACCGAAGAAACGTCCTTTGTCCCCTTTAAACAATCAGAGCACCGTTAGCTCTTTAGGGAACTCATGATTTTTCTTAGTTCGATCACTCAGAAAATCGAGGAGTCAGTCGTTCTTACGTCTTTCAGTTCTCATTGAAGACGTAATTCAGATGTCTGACTATCTAACGTTTGACTATCCTTAAATTTCTTGTGAAACGTTGATACCGTCGGTATTCGACTCGGTTGCAGTCTAGCGTTCGACAGATCTTAGCTATTCTTCTTGCTCACGATCATTGAACTGGTTGCTCGATATTAATTTAGCGGGCAACATTGACAAAGCGTAACATGGCGAATTTACGACCCGCCAGAATTCAGCGAAGAATTCAAACGCGAATGATGGCAGAACTGATGGGAAAATTGTGAAGAATGAGTCGAAATACGTGGAAGCCAGACTGATCGAACATATCAAGCGTCATGTTTCGTCCTCTTGCTCTTCGATACTGACTCAGTAATTAGTTTGTGGAGTTTATAGATGGTTGAATGTCTTCTGTCTTCCTCGCTGTGTTCGAGTGGAGTGCTTGGTATGAACTTCTGTTGCTTCTTGTGGTTCCTACTGATGGGATCCTATGGTGCACGTGACTATCCTTCAAGTAGGAATCCATCTATTGGCGAGGGTGAGAACGTTGGTCGCCATAAGTTATATAGACGATTATATAGCAAACATTTAGGGACTACATCATGAATCTAAAATTGATGCATCAGTTTTAAATGAACTATTGTTAGAAGCCGATACGTGGAATCAATTTGAAGCACATGATGTTTTCCTCGTGGATCGTGGCTTTTGAGACTCCCTGAAGGAAGTCACAAGAAGAGAATTCATTGCTAAAATACCATCATTTGCAAATGGATTTTGGAAACCATTGACAGTTGAAGAAGCCAATCAATCACGATTCTTTATATAAAATTGGCTTATGGTCTAAGTAATTAATTGTGCGCATAAAAAGCTGTTTTGTAAATGTGTCTAAAATATTACATTGCCCATCTTATTCCATAACTTCAAAATAGCTTGTGCCATTCTAAACGCAATGTTTCATCCAATTCATACCTCTGGCCTTGATTACCTAATTATAGACAGGATTTTGCAATATTCCAATCAGATTAATTCTTTGGGAGAACTGGTACATATAGGAAATATGAACATAAGGCAAGCAGATTTCCAATATATAGGAGTTGTACAATTAGAATCTTACCAACATTAAGTTTCGAAGATCTATGCTTATATAAAACGGAGATTCTGATTTCCAAATTGCAGCAACATCATATCGCATGGATTATCAAAAAATTGCAACACCAATGTTGTTGCACCGCGTGGATGTAGATGAGCTCCACGCGGAGGGGGCAGCGATGGTATACTTGTGTTGCCCTTTTTCTCAGTGTGCCGAATCTTTACGAGACACTGAGCACTTAGGTGTTGTAATAAATCACAGTTTGTCTTGGTTGTATTTACACTTTATTACACGATTATGATTTGTTTATGTGTGATTGGTGCGTGTGCTGTATCGTCTCCGCCTCTGCCGTTTTTCGTCTTGTCTTTCGTCTCCCGTTTTCTGTCTTCTTGTTTTCTCCCAGCTATCGTCTTACGTCTTCGACTCCTCAATACCGTCTTACGTCTTCGAGCTCTAGTTCGCGTCTGATGTGTCTTGTCTGAACTTCAAAACCGTCTGATGTTTTCTGTGTGAATTCTCGCTAACGTTATCTGATGTGTTCTGTTTGATTTCTCCAAACCGTCTTACGTCTTCGACTTCTCACGATCGTCTGATGTCTTGTTTTATAATTTGTTGATCCTCAAGAAGGACGGTGAGGCGCGTCGACCAAGTATTATTGCCGTCGCAACAATTGTATCGCATGGTTTATCAAAAGTATCAAGTCATCGTAGAACCAAATAACAGCATTTTACTGAAAATGAAAATGATTCCACGGCATTTAAATGCTTTAAAATATTTTGTATACATATTAATAGATACAAGTAAAGTCGTACTGGAAGCGGAACGGCACAAACATGTGGATGCAAAGTTGGAGAACGTGTTGTTAGGTATTCTTCCCATGTAACAATATTTCTGATATTTTGGTTTTGCTTAATTCAAACTTCCAGTTCATTTGCCAGCTGAAATCCTCATTGATTATTTCCAAGATGGTCCAGTATCAGAAGAAGAAGACGATGAAACATGACGCTTGAGGATGTTCGATCAGTCTCATTTTCGGTTTTTAACGGTCTTGAAGGAATTTTTTATTTCCAGACGATGCCAAAAATGACATTTGTTAACATCTACCTTTAGATTATATACGGTGCAAGAGGGTTCATAGAAATCTCTTAAATATGAGATAGCTTGTTATGGTCTTTCTGGGTTAGACAACCAGATATGAGTTAGCTAGTAGTTGGTACTCAAAGTATTAAAATCCTTCATAATTACAGTTATTTGTTGTTAATTATGGTATATTTGTGACATATGTATATTATTGGTCTTATATTCTTCAATATCTTGTATTATTTGTTGCAAATTTATATTTTATTATGTACTTAATATTCTAAATCCCTAATCAATGTTCTTATAGATCTCTGCATAACTTGTTGGATGTATTATATGAATACAAGATGCCTTAATACGTTGATTTCAAATTGATATAGCTATTCTAGAGATTAAATAGATAAAAAAGTGTGTTTTTGGAACCATATCAAGAAAGTATTCAGTATCATTATATAGGATAAAAGTATCATTATTCATTGAGGAATAAATGTGTTTTTCATTCTTTTTACCCTATTGCTTGTTGATAAACAATTTTGTACTAACAAATTGTGACATAATTACAATTTGCAATTGTATTTATCCTCCTTTTCAAAATTTCATAACTTATTGACAAAGATAAAACAAAATGTAAAACTTTGCATTTTTTAATAATCTAAATTGTTTATAAACAATTTTATTATTTATAGTCATAAATTGCATATATACAGTGTCCTAAAATTAATTATTAAGGTAGTGAATTTATATGAAGAAACAAATCAAATATGTTTCACTTTCCAGAAAATTAAATTTAAAATCACTTAAACTGCCATAACTTTGGCCAGCAATAAGAATAAATTTCTATTACACAAATTTCCTCTAATATTCCAGCAATTTATGACTTATTAATAGATAGATTTAGAGTATAAGCTAATTTAATGAACTATTTAAAAAATACAAGAAAAATAAAAATAAAATATATAAAAATAATTCCAGAAAGTAAACTCAACAACATCAAAAACAGATAAATAATGTTATATTTTTCTTTTTTTTCAGAATAACCAAAGTTGACCCGAAAACATACAAGTGCAATTATACACCAACTAAAGAGGGGCGCCATGTGGTAATGATAACATATGGTGGGAAAAATATTGACAAGTCACCTTTTGAAGTGAATGTTGGCCCTTATATAGAATTGGCAATCAGGGCCTTTGGTGCTGGTCTTCATGGTGGTATCGTTGATCAGACAGCAAAGTTCATTATTGACACAAAACGGGAAACTTCTGGTCTTGGATTTGCTATCGAAGGTCCTTCCAAGGCCAAAATCTTCTGTCATGATAATGGCGATGGAACTGCCGTTATATCTTATTTACCAACTGCACCAGGTCGATACGCAGTTCATATACGATGCAATAATGAGGATATTCCTAAATCACCATATATCGCAAATATTTTACCAAAAGCTGATTTTGATGTTGACAAGGTTTGATTCTATTTCTATATTTGACAATTTAACAAGTAAATTCAAAAATTATCAACCTTTGTACGGAAATTCCTTTGTCCTTTTTATATATTTAATAATTGTTGGTAATTGATATCAAATTTCTAAACAAAAACAAGTTATATTTATAAAACCTATGGATCTACTTGATTAATTATAACATAATCAGTTTAAAATTTTTATTTGGTGGAATTAGGTGATGTTATCCATAGGGTAGCATTACATTTCACAGTTACTATATAAAGCTATGAAAAAGATACAAAAAATGATAGTAATTTCTGTATTTATAACAGTGTAGAAACAAAGATATCTCTAGCAACACTTTCTCTTAAATAATTCAAATATCTCAAACGATACGACTCAACAAGTCTAATGATTCTATAAACATTCTTAAACACTCTTGAACTCACTAATGACTGAGAAAATATCTTTCTTATCGCCTTTCTCTCCCATACTTACATACTCAAGCACCTTTAACTGCTTGAACCCCAAAAGAGTCAGTATTTCTATGGACCTCATGAAGGGGCTTCTTGTTAGGCTTGATTAGGCTTGATTAGGCTGAGGCTCTTGAGAGGCAGTAACCTCTGTCGACCCTCGAAAGTGAAAATCGCTTTCTCTTTTATAATTCTCATTCTGTCTTTTAAATTATATTCTTAGCTGTCTAAAATATTCAGCAATAGTAACTAAGTGAATTAAGCTACTTTTTAAGTTATTTTTGCATTCTTGTTTTTTGTAAATGTGTGATATTGGACTAGTCTTAAATTTCCATCTATGTAATTTTATAAATTTTGTACAAGGGTTAAATATATCTATGATGAGAAATTAGCAAAGTATAATTTTTAGGTTGAAGTATATGGACCAGGAGTACAAGCAGAATCTCTACCCAGTGGAAAACAAACGAATTTTACAGTAGATGTAAGCAAAGCTGGCCAGGCACCATTGGAAGTCATTGTACAAGATGCTCATGGAAGAGATGTTCCAGTTCGACTTGATGACAATCACGATGGTACCGTGCAATGTCGCTATACTCCTACAACTGGATCAAACCATATTATAATGGTAAAAAAATTTAAGATTTTAAAATTATTTAAGATACTATTTAATTTTTAAATCTGCTGATATGTGAGATTGAAAAATATTTATCGAGTTTATATAATCTTAAAAATATTAAAAGGATTAAATTAAATGATATTCAAGAATGATTTAAGCGGATTTATTTCAGAATTTGTTAACTGAGTCTACACCTCTTTGATTAATTGAAAAATAACATTTTGCAATGATTGTTTTATGACAAACTGAAATAATTTTTTAAAGTTTAATAAAATTAAAAAAAAAGTTCTTTATTATTTTTAGCTAATTATAGCACCTACTATTACAATAATAACAATTTTAACCGTTGTTAATTTCTAAATTAAAATTACTTTATAAATTGGAAACATAAGAATACTGTAATCAACATGTTTATTGAGACTTCCTTAGTATTAAATTATATAGTATAAAGTTAATTCCAATAGCGGATAAAGTTTCGATACTTATGATAAAATTAAACAAATTTTGTAAAATATAAGGAATTACTAATAAGAATACAAACAATAAATTAATAATATAGTTATAATACACTAAATATAATTAATGTTAATATTTGTAGGTGATTTATGGTGGTGTAGACACAAAACACTCTCCCTATAGAGTGAAAGTAGAAGCACCTTTGAATCCTGCTATGATATCAGCATTTGGACCTGGACTCGAAAAAGGAGTCAAGTCAAATACACCAACGCATTTTAACGTGGATTGTCGTGAAGCTGGTCCAGGTGAACTCCGTGCAACCATATTAAATTCAAAAGGAAGGGAAATTCCTTTATCACTTACGGACAACCACGATGGTACATACACAGTTGCGTATATTGTACCTGAACCAGGATATTACCAAATTCATTTTACTTACGGAGGGCTGAAAGTACCACAGTGTCCACTCACTGTACACGTTCAACCTCATGTCGATGTGTCCAAGTTTAAAGTCGATGGTCTTGCACGAAGTAAGTACAAAGTGATCTACTTTTATATTCTCGCCATTATCAATTTTTATGTTAAAAATATGATATATTTAAGGAAAAATGCACAGAACTCTTCAAGACACACACGTGCACACAAAATCTAATTCACTATATCTCCAATAGCAAGAAATTCGTAATATTTCTTAAAATCATATAGCTTAAATAATTTAATTTATTGGGGTAAGAAACAACACAGAAATATCAAAAGAAATTATTCAAATTTTTTAGCGGATCAACGTATATCTTTGTACTGAATTGGTTTTTAATTTCATTGTTATATTTTTCCAAGGATATCGATTAACGTCAGTGTATGATTTTATTTAACCATAGTCAAAAATTTCAGTAATGATTATGGCTGAAGGGGAATATGCAATATGAAATACTAAACTAGCGTTACCAAAAAGAGCAGACATACCAATAACATATGAATAATAAGAACTGTCAATATTTATAGGATATGTTTAAGTATGGATACAATTATTTATTTGAAACCCATCTAAGGCTTATTTAAATTTGTGGGAGAATAGTTTTTGAACTAGCTATTATTATTTAATACATGAATGTGTAGTACAGTGTCATTATGTATTCTGTGATTGTTTTTAATTTCAAATATGATTGAAATTTAGTTAATATTCATACTTTAGTTATATCATATTATATATCATATACTTCAAAAGTTTCTCTCAGTAGTGAGAAGAATATAATCATTTACTGGTTATTCCAGCAGACCACTATGAGGGACAGAAGGAACTTATCATCATAATTGTAAAACAATCAGTATAAACATATGATTATAGAGTTAATGCAGTTTGCATAAATTTCAATTTTATCACATTAGGAGTATTCATTTATAACAGTGTTATCTATGCATAAAATAGGTACTTGTTGTCTTTTCCCTATTTTAAAGATGAGAGAGAAAGAGAGAGAGAGAGAGAGAGAGAGAGAGAGAGAGAGAGAGAGAGAGGGAAAGATTAATAAAAATATTTAACTATTTCATACAATAATATGATATTAGATGGTACCTGTAGTACTATGAGATTGAATAGGTGTCATCAGAAATGCTTCTTGTAATCCTTCAACCATTAAGACTTGACAGAACTTACTCTTTACCTAGAAATATTTCATTCAATGATATTTGATCCTCAATTGTTCAACAAATTGAATTCAAAATTCTGGTTTGATAACCAGAATTTTTCTATACTACATTAAAACAGTAACAATATACAAATACTGCCTAGTATAGAAAATGTACAGACATCTAGTGACAACACTACATGTATTTCCTATTCGCACATTTATATATTTGAAATAAAACTTGAAAAAAAGCGGAAGCTAAAACTTGGAAACTAAATCCGTGTCGCAGCGGCTCCAGTGAACAGCTTGCAGCAATTTCGTGTGATAACGCAAGATGCGGGGAAAGCAGCAGACTTGCAGGTGTCGATAACCGCTCCTTCAGGGAACCGTGTGAAGGCTCACGTGGTACCAACTCACGACGGTTACTTGGTTAACTTTACACCGACAGAGCTCGGCGAATATCTCTTGGGAATTAGCTTCGGCGGAGAACCGATATCCAATCAGCCTTATCGACTGACTTCTGTTCATGGCTCTGACCCGGGAAAGGTTCGAGCTTCTGGGCCAGGTTTGTCACATGGCATAGTGAACAAACCAGCTGAATTTGTTATTGACACTCGTGGAGCTGGACAAGGTAGCCTCGGTGTTACCGTGGAAGGCCCCTGTGAGGCTGCTATTAATTGTCGAGACAATGGCGATGGAACGTGCTCCGTTGCTTATATGCCGACAGAAATTGGCGATTATGGTATCAATATTACATTCAACGAGGAACATATTCCTGGCTCACCCTTTCAGGCTATCGTGGTAAAAGACACCGATCTGTCGAAGATAAAGGTCACTGGAAACGGCATTCAACCAAACGGTACCGTTTGTCGAGTTCTTGCGAGGTTCTGCTTTCATTAACAGATTTCGAGCGTTTTCCTTTCTCTTTGTGTGTAATAATATGTTAAGATGTAGGTTAATATAACGTTTATGACAAGCGGATGAAGTATATTTCTTTAGTTTATCTTGCAATATTAGGAATTATTTTCTAATTTATTTAGTGTTGTACTAATTGTAAGAAGAAGGGAAGAACTGATATAATATTTTGTTTGAATTTTAAATTTCTATGCTTATAAATTGCTTAAAATTTAAGGTTTAAAAATTATGTTACTATAAATTACTTAGAAACAATGTTACGTTTTGAAAACTATATTGTTTAGTTCCCTTTCTGAAATATTATGAACAAATTTTTAAAACAGTTTGGTGATTGTATTTAATATTTATTCTCTTTCAAAAAATATTATAAGTATCTTTCATTATTGTTATTTATCTAAACAGTTTCTTTAGTTATTTATGATAAAAAAGATACATATTTAAAATGAGGAACTTGATTAGATAAGGAGTGATGTATAATTGAGATTAATATCAATATGATACTTTAAAAATATTATACGATTTTCATCATATTTGATTACAAAATATGTTAATGATTATAAGTAACTTATTCTCTTTTGTGCAATATGAAAATTTTGTGCAAAATTGAAATATACTTCATCCAAATAATATTTTAACATAACTTATACATTCTTCTTTATTCACAAGCACTATAGTTTGCAATTATATAAATGATTTTTATTTATCTTTATTTCCCTGTATTAAACAGTTTTATATCTGCACCAGGAAAATTGCACTCATGCATGCTGTGTGGTGTTTTGTATTTATACTTCTGTAATGAAACAATCTAAAATGAAATATTACATTAATCCTTAACAAGTACTGAAAATATTTTTTTTGTATCAAGGATATACATATGATGAGAAAACTAAACATTTGATAAGAAAGAAAGAAAGAACAAGATGGGAGTGCTATCATAAAATAAATCCTAGCAGTGAGGAAGTCTTCTTTTCTTTATATTAAAGAATACAATCAGTAACAAGAATTGGAAAGTGAAAAGTACAAATTTTAGGCCATATTTATTTTAATTAGGTGATATAATATATGTATTATTGGTTTCCCAACAAATTTTTGATATCAGAAACTAATGATACACACATGCACACACACACACACATATATATGCCATTTTTTTGTAGTGACTGAAAATATCAGTTTCTTTCCAAGATATATTGGTGTGTCATTGGTTATTTTAGATAGATACTGAATGACATACATGGTGTGTCATCGGTTATTTCAGAAAGATATTAACACACTTAATGCGTCCTTGGTTTCATATAGGTTATGACACAAGGGTTATCATTGGAAACAATGACAAACTAGCTACTGCATTGTTTGTTCTATAGAAATTATGAAAAAAAGTTCTGTGTCACAAAATGTGATGTGAATGACCTAATGATATTTTGTAAAAAAATGTGGATATAGACATTAAACCTGCCTGTTCACTGTCTGTTCATTTTTACAATATATATGTAAGTGTGTCCATATTGTCTAAGAAATGTATGTAAATAGATTACAAGTAGATATTTTCCTTTCAATGAAGTTCTGTTGAAATTAAATGAAAATACATATATTTAAGAAAATGAAAATAGTAAAACAATAACTATGATAAACATACAATTTATATAAACATATTTTATTTTTAAAAATATATTTAGAAAATTAAATAGATGGCGCACTTTATATATAAATGGTTTTGTATTTGATTAAGACTATAATTAAATTATAATTATACTACGAACTATACGAACTATTTATACGTAATTCTCGATTTTTTGCTACTTCAATTTCAACTTTGAGTTTTCATTTATTCTTTGACTGCTCATTTACTGAGTTCACTTATCTATTTATGTCTTTTTACACAAACTTTCTTTTTTGCTTTTTATAATTTTTATTCTATAGAATCATTTCTCAGATACTTTCAAGTATATCTATTTAAAATTATGATTATCCGTGCATTTCGAGTACCTACAATTAGTTCGAATATAGAAATATATATATATATTTCTTTCATATTTGTAATCTAAACCAGTGATTCTCAAACAGTGTTTTGGAAAGTATTTTTTTGAAGTATTTTTTCTTTATGCCTTTCTGTTCTTCTTTTTTTCTAATTTGTCAGATAGGAAGATAACAATACCTAAAATAACAATGGCCGTTCTGTATAATTCAAAATTATACCTATCTTTTTTTATTATTTAATATATAATACATTTTTTAGTGTAGAATTTTAATAATTAGTTTATATCTATCCAGATGATTTTTAATATCCGATACCTAATTATTTATCTGTTCTAATTTAAATTGTCAAGTAAATAGATGATGTAGGTAGTTATCTCTAATATTACTGTTATTATTATTATTAATATTTTTTTTTTTATAAATTTCTGGACAAAGCGAATCTAAATAATATGATTACATATTCAAAAAATAGTTTATTTCCAACTTATATTTAGGTTCTTTATCTTTTTATTACGGAGAAGTGATGGTTTGCATATTTTGTTGTAACTTTTATCATCTTATCTTTTAAATCTGATTTCGCGTATTACTATAGCAAGGAAATTTGAGTAGTTATAGGTTATAGGCAATCACCCATGCACTTCTTGTGGCGTGCCGTTTGTCGTTTGGTGTTCATTATTAATAATTGCTATTTTTATTTAGAGATTAATGCTATTATATTTTATTTTCTTAGAATAGCATGACACAGCAATTTATATTTTTACCAATTTATATTTGCAATAAATATTTACACATTTGTACACGTATTGATGGAATAATATTGTAGTTCCATTTACTGCAATTCTCGTTCGCCAAATTTCATGAAAATTTCCAATTTCCATGATCTATCTTCCTCTTGCCATATCTTTAAAGGGATTCAAATGTCGAATTTAGTGATCGAATAAAAGCAATTTGTTAAATATGAAATTATATACATATGAATTATAGTCATACATGTATGTAATATTTTTATAATTTCCAGGTCCATGCGTAAATCGTGAAACGGAGTTCACAGTGGACGCGCGAGCAGTCGCGAAGACAGAGAACGATAACGACGAAGTTTCCTGCACGATTAACGATCCCAGTGGCGGTAAAATCGAGAAGATCGTTGCGCCACAAAGAGACGGAACGTATCGTGTCAGTTACATGCCGTTCGAGGAAGGACCCCATACCATAGACATACGTTATGGCAACGTGCCAATTCCTGGTTCTCCGTTCTCGGTTAACGTCCAATACTACAGCGACCCTAGCAAGTGTAAAGCATACGGACCAGGTTTGGAAGAGGGATACGTGAATAAGTTTAACTCATTCATCGTAGAGACGAAAGGTGAAGTTCAAGGGTACAGTACTATGCGTTGCAGACAAGAAGTCCACCGTTTCGGCACAGAGGCAACGGGGGTATTCCCCTCGCTGCGCCTAACATACTCGCACGTAGCTCCCACTCTTCTATGACACTACCGAAACCATTGTCTTTAGGTTCGGTAACGTTATTAACGTTAACATATTAACTATATTAACGGTATTAACGTTAACATAGGCGTAACCTATCCGTAAAATTTCTGTGCTCGGATAAAATACATTGCAAGCCTGCGAATATGAGAGTAATACTGCACAAGTATAGTTAAAAGTATAGTTAAGTATAGTTAAATAAAATTCGGAAATGAACATGCATTGGAAAAATCTGAAGTTAATGCTTTAGGGATGAGTCTATGCTTTTGAGTTTATTTCTTGCGTCTATTTCACTTCGTCTCGATTGTTTCGTTCGCTTTCTTTGTCACACAGTGCTATATAGTTAAGCTAATAGGAAGGGATCATTTCTGCCAATAAGGGAAGCGTGTTTACTCTACTTCTGCGATGGCGTTAGAATGGATGGGTTGGTGGTCATTCGGTCTTACGTTTTGCTCAGCGGACTTCTTCTCTGCAACGCACAGTAGAGAGATCCATGATGTAATCATGTACTGTACACAGCTGGTAAGTTGACAGTTGGGAAGACCGTGTCAACAATAGATTGCTTTTAGTTGGCAAGTTTACTTGGAATAGTCCACTCTTTTTAAAACATGAAGATTCGATAGGATAGAGATTTGTTTTACTATTATACTGTGTCAGAATATGTCAGAATATGAATTCATTAGTTTGGATTTCAGAAGTATTATAGATGGAGTATTTGTCTTGCCCTTGTGCAAACCCAACTGCCAATGTACTAGTCGCATACAGGAGAATTTGACTTTATATAAGTTGATTTTATATTTGAAAACAAGTATTAAAATCTTTTTTTATGTATTTTATAAATTTTGCCAAAAATTAAAAATTGATTTTTTACTTGTACTTATACACAAGTCTCCTAATTCTATTATTTATTTAAAATTAATGGTATAAATACAATTAGAGTAACAATAATTTTGTTCATTTTGACTGACTTTTTGTTAAAATGTTTTCTGAGGTTCAAACTTTTATTCAAGAGGAAGAAATTCTGTACTTTCTTTTTAACATTAGATTAAATTCAATCATCCTAATGTATCTTTATGTATTATTCTTTACCTTTAATATGAGTATGCAGACTACATTGCGATAAAAACTTGATGGTTTTAGATAGATGAAATTGTCAATGCATTTTTGAAAATCCTATATTATAATGATAATAGTTGTTAATTACTATTTACTATTACATGTTCATTATTCCATACCAGTGATTCTCAACCTGTTTACATAAACTGAACTAAATTCTATAAAATTGTTATATTATGTACAGTGGAGTATATTTCAGTATACTTAAACGATACATGATTGATCACATTTGGTTGGTGGCATGCAACAAAATGATGTTGAGAACCGCTATTCTATAATTACTTAATTATTCCATTATATTCTATCATATAAGGTCAAATAATATTGGAAAAATAATTTTGAAATGTTTAGATGCTGGGAACGGCGGTCTAGCTCTGTTGATGGAAGGGCCTGGTTACGCAGAAGTAACTTGCAAAGAACGTGACGACGGATCGTGCACTGTGCAATATCTTCCACCAAAGCCTGGTGACTACGAGATATCCATCAAATTCGCAGAGCAACACATTCCTGGATCTCCCTTCCAAGTCCGAGTTGTAAACGAAGCAAGCAACGTGACTACGTATGGTGACGGCCTAACAACCGCAAGAGAGAATCTACCATCGAAATTCATAGTAATTGCCTCGAAATGCAAGCCAGCTCAGTTGGATATCTCGTTGAAGACCGACAAAGGACAAGTTCAGAAGCCATCGATTAAAAACTGTGGGAATGGATTGTACGAAGTTATCTATCAACCACCACCTGCTGGAAGCAATCTGCAAATTGGTATCACTTATGACGGAGAACATATACCAGGCAGTCCTGTGAAATTGAAGGTTTTGCCGACTGTCGAACCAGAAAAAGTTGTTCTCTCGGGTCCTGGCGTGGCACCTGTTTGTACAGCATCTTTCCCAGTCGATTTTATCGTGGATACCTCTAAAGCTGGCTATGGTGACCTCGAAGTTCAAGTATTGGTAAGTAACAAATTAACGATTTATTATTCAGAGTAGTGGTTCCCAATATAGATCACTTGTATTTCCAAAGATATACAATAGTTCCTACTTTATTGTCTTCTAAAGTCTACAGTGATCATCAAAATTTAAAACTGAGCCGCCGAGTATACTTTTTACGCAGTATTCTTGCATTTTTAGATAAGGTTTTGTATATAACATGAATTTTCTACGTGATATCGTATTCTGTAAGCTTTTCTGAAAGAAAACTATGGATTAGGAATCTCTAAATAGTTTTCAATTTGATTAAATCTTGAAAATATTCGTCGGTAACACGTATACGGGATTAGGTTAGGTTAGGTTAGGTTAGGTTTAAACACGTATACGGGGTTTCAACGCCTCGACACTATTGTAATTACGTGTAGTTCGAGTACCAAGTGCAACAGAGCTGGCATATAGCAGTCTATGAAAAAAAAGAAGAAAAATACAATTTCGTTGTAAAATTGAGGAAAACTGAGAAAATTTAAAAGAAATTTTGAAAAATTACAATAGGTAGCAAATATTTTAAACTTAGGCAATTACTAGGTCTCACCATGTAGAGGTGGCTACGCATAAAGACTCTGGTCTTAGGGGCCTTAGAATACTATGCGTGGCTGAAAAGAAGTCATCTGAGAAACTTGTAGGACCGAATCCCCACCAACCCAACCATTCTAACGTCATAGCAGAAGTAGAGTAAAGCGCTTCCCTTATTGGCAGAACTGATCCCTTCCTATTAGCTCGGTCATAGAACGCCATGTGACAAAGAAAGCGAACGAAGCAACAAGACAAAGTGAGACAGACGCAACAAATAGATGCAAGAACGTAGACTCATCCCAAAAGCATATTAACTTCAAATTCTTCTGACGAACATATGATTATTTGCAATTACTAATTACTAATTAGCATCTCGATTAACTTTTCATTGCATTATGCAGCAAACGTGATGTACTATACACATATTTTTTATATTTATGTTGTATCGTATGATGTTTTTAAACGGTTATCTAGATGCAATTATATAATTAATTTATCATAAAAAATACATCTTAAATTTTAAATCAATTTTCATAAATGATGTTAATTATTATTACTTTTGTACTTCTTTACTTTATAAATCTTTGAGCTATTGTCATCTGATTCCCTATCTGACTTACTGCTTTGTATTTCCAATTCTAGGTCTTCAGTTGCGTCTTTTATTATTCCATCTTTCGTCTAATATTCGTGTTCCAGTGTTTCTACATGTTTACAAAATCCTTTCCAATCATTTGATGTCGTTTTGTTTATTGCCTGGCGTAGTAGTGCTTCCAATTCATTGTAAGTTGACTCTGAGATAACATTTCTTTCGTGGATATCTTACTCCTATGTTAACGTATCACGTTACCGAACTTGGAGATAGTAGTGTTGGGAGTGTCATAGAAGAGTGGGTATTACTAGTGGAATACCCTTCTTGCCCCGCATCCGAACGAGATGACTTCTTTTCAGCCACGCATAGTAAACGCCCCACTGGCAACCTTTTGTACTAAAAATACTCCTGTCTAACATGGAGCAAAAGCTAGTGACACTATGTATGTATAAAAGGGAATTTGGATCGGCATACTAAATTTGAATATTCTACTTAGAAAAATTCACATTTTTCGGAAACTAAGAGTGATCGACGAATTTTAATTTCGGATTCGTGTCTATGAAAGTAAACATTACAAGAATTAGTTAATGGATATTACAGATGAGAGAAAAAGTTAAAATTTGTTGGAGAGTGTAATTGTTTGGCAACATGACAGCAGATAACTATACATCCTACAGTTACAAGTTTGAAATAACAGCAACTATATAAATTATAATCATTCCTCTAGTATTGCAGCGTAGAACGTAAAGAAATTAGCTGTATGCAAATTATGCAAATTAAAAAATGTTGGGAACCACTAACTTAATGTTAGAAGATTATTTTTCAAATCATTATAAATTAAGACAGGATACTTTAAAACTCTTGAACTCTCTTTTGTATAAATCATTTTCAAAATATTGATTTAGCAAAGGTGGATTGTCACAGCACGTAGTTTAAAATTTGATAATCTTAAATTCTATTATGAAAGGTTATTTAAAGAAAAGTGTTTGTATATCAAAACATCTAAAGATATAAACGTTATACTAGTTGAAATACGTTAAAATTTATTGATAGAAATGTAACAGTAAAAATACAGAAAAATCCTTCTTCAAAAAATAATAAATTTTTCCATTGAGTACGTATACACAATAATTTGACTAATATTCTCGCTAAGCTGCGCGCATGCGTAGATACGTACTGACGCAAGTGCTCTGCGCACGCAGAACGTTTCCCGCGCAGTGGCGATTCATTTGTTTGATATGTCAGATATATTTCGATATCTAGCATTGTCGAAATTGTGTACTCAGAGAAATAACAGTCAAAGGGGGTGAGGAGGGGGAAGAAAAGGAAACAAATGTCGGCTGTATATACCAACCAAAAGCTCGTGAATGCATTCAATCTTCCTTTTTTGATACAATGATGCAAAATTTGAGTGAATAATATCCTTCTATACATCAGGTAATACTAATGTTGGCAACATATCAACTCGAGGATTCATATTTCGAGAATGACTTAAGCAAAAGGATACGAGTAAATTATCTTTTGAAAATATTTTCATGTCAGCTATATAATCACACAGTAGAAGATATAATTTTATATTAAGCAAACTTCATAATTAAAAATTATATAAAATAAATATAAGGTAATCATAAACAGCAAATTTATATTTTAGTATGATGTAATATATAATATTTATTTTTATTAATTTATCTATATGTATATTCAGTAACAATTATAAGGAGAAAAATGCTGGACCCCATTCAGTTGTACTCCATCCAGTATTTAATGCCAAATTTGAAGGTTAAAATGATATATGTATAAATTTTAGTACAACTAAAATAACTGTTACTTTATTTTATGTATGTAATCTTAAATCATAATATTTGATTTTAGGGTCCAGATCAAATGCCGCGTAGGGTTGAAATTCAGGACCTTAAAGGTGGAAAATATAAAGCAACCTATCTACCTGATGACTGTGGTCGTTACAAGGTCAATGTCAAATATGGGGATAAGGAGGTACCAGGATGTCCTGTGAATGTTCAAAGCGTTTCCACTGGTAAAGCTGATCAATGTAAAATCAAAGAGGGTATTCAACGCACCTTGGCCCAAGGTGAAGAGTACTGCATCACCGTGGACACCGAAAACGCGGGTCGTGGAGCGGTGACCTGTCGTATACGATCTACTTCCGGAAGGTAAGTCAATTTCTGCCCACTTTGCTTATTTAGTATAGTAAGTTACGAGAGGTAAAATTTTTACAAGAAGACTTAAATTATGATTTTAATTGCAGTAGCAGAGCATAGCTATTTTATTATGATGTAAGAAGTATGATGTAAAGTAGGAAAGATATAAATAAGGATTTATACAATATGGATCTTATCAATTACAATAATTTTTATCTGCGAGATATAGGAAAAATTCATATCATCTAAACATTACGTTTGTAAACAAAATAAAATTATTTAACACTTTTTGTGTTATTCAAATTATCTAGGAGAGTTTTGAAAAATTATGGCAGGTTTGAAAGATGCTTATCTTTGTCGTTGAACATATTGATGTCACTTTTAAAGTTACTAAACCGAATTTTTAGATCATAATTATGTGACAAATAAAAATATAACTGATTTATTTATACGGATATATTCAGATGATAAATTAATTGTAACTTTCATGAAGAAATTCGACTTAAAATAATTCAGTATTATGAAGTACAAAGTTCTGAAACATTTGTCAAAATTTTCTTCTAGCTTAATAAGAAAATTTGTTTCTTAAAATCTAGCAGAAAGATGTTTTTAAAAAATTTAGAAAAAATTATCCTGTCTTTGTATAGTTCTATTTAAATGTACAAACGCTATTAATTTCTTTTATTATTAATTATTACATTTTATTAATTACTGTTAATTTACGTATACATATTATTCACTATAAATTTCTTTACAGTAAAAATTCCAAAAAAATGTTTCACGTGGACAACCGCGAATTTGAATGTTAAACTACAGATTATTATAATTATTTACATAAAACTACATATAGTATTAATTTTAAATTAATTCTAGAGTTAGTAGGGAATTTGGTACAGTAATAGGAATAATTAGGAAGAATGCTTCTAAATTTTTGGCTATTAGTATAGATACAGTGATTACCATGAGTTTCATATTTTTTTACAGTTTCGAAGCATAATGAACATTTTGTTACACACTACTCCTATTATTATTACTATTATTTTCATTTTTTTAAATTTTATTTTTGTAGTTTTTTATTTCATTTTATTTTTACACATTTTTGCTAATTTTACCTTTGTTTATTTCTTACTTTTATTTCGATTGTAATCTGCACACTACTCCTATTATTATTACTATTATTTTCATTTTTTTAAATTTTATTTTTGTAGTTTTTTATTTCATTTTATTTTTACACATTTTTCCTAATTTTACCTTTGTTTATTTCTTACATTTATTTCGATTTATTTCTGCAAAGTTTATATTACGGAAAAACTTAGGTCACCCTGTACATTTTTATTATCGACAATTTATCAAACATTCTAAAACTTCTGTATCGACATATATAAAACGAACCTTTTCGAAAACGATTTATTCGAAATACAAATTCGATGATCGTGATGGATATTGGTGTCAAGTGTCAAGATCGAGTACGATACAGGAATGAGAAATTGGACAATTGGTAGCACAATCGATTCCCTGTATAGTCGCTTATTTATCGAAATCAGAGACACTGTGGACTCGAATTTCAATTAACAATAGTTAAAATTCCATCGGTTTGTGAATTCGAGAATAAAATAACGTTTACTCGGTTGTTATTCGCTGTAGAATGCCAAGAAACCTAAAAATTCTATTTAAATTCTCGATGTTTTTCTTGGTTGTAAATCTAATAACATGCTTCATCAAAATATTCGACTTCTTGATAGTAAATTTTCCGTTCGCATCTTGGCACAGTTAAATATTCGTGACACCTGTCGCAGAAATTTCCAATTTTGACAGAATCGCTTGTTTATTATTGCTTATTTACGTTCTCAAACCAATATTTCCCCATTATCATCAATGGTTCGAATTATCGCTTTGTAAGAAAATAGTTTCTCGATGTTTTGACTTCAAAATTTTCGCTGAAATGAGAGAAAATAAATTAACGACGGGTTTAGGATTTCTCTATTTTTGGTTTTTGATTAAATATGTTGACTGTAATTATAGATCTAGATTTTCTTCCGTTCCCGTAGTCTGTGCAAATTTGTGTTTATGAAAATGAGAATTAATTAATTATTAATTATTAAATTTTAATTTTACGTCCTACTCTGAACAATTATTAACTATAGTAAGATTAGAACAATCAAGCTCATTAAAAAAACTGGTTTCAAATATTTTATAAATGAACCTAACGTTGAGTTTTATTTGAATGAGAATTTTAATTATTATTATTATTTTGGAGGATTTTCAAATTTGATTATTTTGAAATAAAATAATTTTTTAAAGTATTTTATAAGAATATTTCATAAATTATTTTACGTGAGATGTACATTAATGTAATTGTAATTAAATGATTTATTTTTCATTTTATAAAATTGATTATTTGTTATTTGATCTTGATGAAAATAACTAGTTTCTTAATATGCAATATTAAATGTTTATATTATTACTGCTTTCTGTTAACGATTATTAGTATATTATTATTACTATTACCATTACTATTACTATTATGATTACTATTATTACGATTATTAGTATACTTATTCAGTACATAATCTATAGTATACTTATTCGATATCTCTTCTAACCTCGACTTGTTCGATTTACACGATTCACTCTAAGATTTTTAATTACTATTTAACTTAACTTTGTAGATTATAAGTTTGCTATTATAAGTTTGCTGATCACGATTTTTTCTGTGTCGATTACTGTTTACTCTCACCATATCGATTACAATCCATTTTAACATTACTGATTATGGTCTATTATATTATGGTCGATCCTCTATTCACTACGTCTCGACTACACACATTCTATCTTCTGCCTTCTTTAGCTTCTCTGCCTTCTCTGTGCCCTTGCACCCTTATTTAACACGTTAAGTGCCACGCCGGTCCCCAGGGACCGACGCTGGTGTCACGGAAAAGGTGGTTAGAGTCAAACAACTCCCGATGACAATAAATTATCGAGTTCGAACGTTCGTTCGAACTAGGTTGAATTGTTCGGACAATGCAAAGAGTCGAGATATTTAAGTGTTCGTGTCTATTGTACCGTAGTATCAATAGGTCTTTACCAGTAGCGCAATTATAATGTCCCGTAGTAACATATACAACTCGCGAGTAAAGGTTCAACGAAATTCTGTATGGTTTGATGGTACGCTTAAGACTGTTTTATTCTCTAGCTCGGTCAGCTTTTATACATGAGTTGTTTGGGGGTGGTTCCAAAGAGTGGGGAAGGATATTTATGATTATTGGAGATAAGTGAGTGTTAAGCCTTGGAATGTCGTCCCGGTATTTCATTCGGCCCTTTGTTTATAATAGGCCCAGAAGACCGTTAGGGTCTTCTGGCAGCCAGATTCTAATTGCTGTTTTAGTTCAAGTTCCGTGTCCTTTCTATCTTCATTTTCAATGCATTTTCAAACAATTCTTTATTTCCCTCGGGTCACCGGACACGAGGCTTTCTTTAGCCATTAATGTCAGAAAGCAGGCAACAGCACTTAGGATTTGGCTGACAATAGGCCTGCAAAGAAAGGGACCAGGCCATGTGCGATGTCGCGACTTTCGGAGCCATAAAGTAACGGGTCCTTCAGGAAGGATCACGAATGTGCCGGTGGTCCACCAGCGACCCCCTTTGAGGGAGAGGCTTCCTCCACCGGCAGACCTGGTCGGCCTCTATACCTGGGGAAGTCAAAAAATATCCTACAATAAGATGTCTGGCAGTGTGGGAAATTGGAATTGAGCGTTTGTGTAGAGGGTTAAATTTTAGGATAATAAGTCTATTTTTGGGTATGGCGCCAGATAACTATGCAGGAGGTTGATAATTTTGGGCAGGGGAAGCAAGTTTGAAAGTAGGATTGTAGGGGTTTATCACACTAGACCGGCCCAAATTGGGACTAAAAGGTGCTAAATTTTGATGTTAAATTCTTCGCCATCTTTGGACCTAACGTTTGGGAATTCCTGTTATAACAATTGGTACAGTATTTCCGAGTTTTGTGAACACTTCATTCGCCATCGGTGGCCCAATTGACGGCCGAGTCTGGGCCTGAACAGAACGACAAGCAAAACACGTGTTAAAGTGGGTAATTAATATGTTAAAGTCTAACACTCTCTCTTTTCATACACAAGCTCTCTTCGTTGATCACTCATTTCTCACGCAATCTCGCCTTTGGTGGACCAAGTACTCCACACATTCGGACGCATTCCTAGACTTTCGTTCATTCCTTGCACTGAACTCATTGTCAGTCATAAATATCTCATCCGTACAGTCCTCACACTTGGTCACCAATCCGTCCACATGCACTCCAGACATCGTCCTAAACGCCTAAGTCGAAGCCGATGTCGTTGTTTATTATTCCCTTGCTAGAGTCTTTCGGTGCTCGCAACCCTAGCTATATATGGCCGTATATCTATATATCTACCCGGTATATACAGTGACTCACAAAAATATTCGGACACTAAGGTATGTCTGAATTAATCACTTAGTATCGCAGATACTTATACACGGATCGTGTTCGTTATTTATTCTGGGGATAAGATGTTTATTTAAGTTAACAAAGCCATGTGTTTTATTTAATAAATTTATATGGATTTACTATAACAAATTATAAATAAAATAATACCCTATTTACACGTCACAAAAATATTCGGACACTTGGCATAAATAACATTATATAACCCTAATTTATTTATATAAACACATTTTTTAATATTTTGTCGCATAGCCTCTTTGTTTCAATACGTGCCTCAATCTGTTAGGCATATTAAAAAATGATTTTTCCCAAATAATTAGTACCGATAGCAGCCCACTCCTCCAGCAACCTTTGTTTTAGTTCCTCTTTTGAGTTAATTGCTGTCTTTCGTATTCTGCGATCTAACTTATCCATAAATTTTCAATGGGATTGGGGTCCAGCGATTGTGGTGGGGGATGAAGAACTTTCGGGCAACGATAAAGCAAGAATTCTTGAACAATGCGTGCTTTATGTTTGGGGTCGTTATCCTGATAAAACTTAAAATTGTTGCGAATTCCCATTTTTTCTGCGCTATTTAATAAATTATTTTTCAATAGGTGTAAGTGACAGTTTTTGTCCATGATGGTGCGAATAAAAACTAAATTGCCAATTCCTCTGGTCGAAATACAGCCCCAAACCATCACGCTGCCTCCGCCGTGTTTCACGGTACCTCTCGTGTTTCGATGGTGGAACTCTTCATTCGCTCTCCGCCACACCATTCTTTTTCCATCTGAATTACGGATGTTAATGGAATACGAGTTCATCTCGAAACAATTCGGAGAACTCTTAAGCAACACGGGTACAACGTATATGCGATACGATGTGATTAATTCAGACATACCTTGGTGTCCGAATATTTTCGTTAGTCACTGTATATACTGTACAATCTGTGCACGATTCGTAACAAGTTGCAGAATTATGGAGTGCAATGCATTTAGTCAGAATTGATACTCACTATAATTATTCTAGAATTAGAGTTAACGAATTTCTTTGTTTTTCCAATTTTTAATATCGTTATGCTAGATATTAGATATTATTTTCTGATAATTTGTAAGGTTAATTTACATACTAATTCTAAATTTCGTAATGTGTATATATTTATTGAAGCAACAAAAGATCTGGTGACCAGAGGTACTAACTTGAATCTGGCTCAGCTATGTTCCACAGAATCTGAACAGGTTCAGATAAAAGTCTAGTACTCTCAGTACCTTTTATTCAACCATATATCATTTCGTCTGAACCATTCTTCACTCGCTCGATTTAAATCCTATTACCCCTCCAATAAATCTTTTGTTCCGCATACTTCGTTTGCAGTAGATCACAGAAATATTCGTGCTGCTCTAATTGGTTCAAATTTCAAATAATTGCTGTTCTTCTAGAGCCAACTTATTCTACATTTCTATGATACGAATACCTTTGTCACAATAATTACACCATAATTTGCTTTAATTTCTATTCTCATCACAGTAGATTGTAATTTCTTATCAGAATATCTTTTAAATAATTTTTTTATAATTTCGCTATACAATTTTTCCAAGTATTTAATAGGTTATTGTAAGAATTAGAATTAGCCACTTAAAAATCGAATTATTTTATAAAAATTGGTAAAAAATTCCAAGCAATGCCTAGTAACATATAGTGGTAAAAATTTTAATAAAGTTTCTATTTTAAAAAGTTCGAATATACACAATTTTGCATAAAATTTGCGAATAAAATAAAATCGAAACTGTGTGTTAACACAGATACAGCCATCTTTAGATTATTATATTATTACAGCCTATATTTTCGTGGTGTGTTACCTTACAATTTACATCGACCGAAAATATAGTTCATATAACACTTACTTCTATTGATAAAGATTTCGAAATTTCTATTGCAAAAAATAACAGGCATCTCAAATTAGTAATTAGAGGTTTCATTATGAATACTTATATGATTCGTTTTATGTAATATATACATCGTACAATAGAGATCGGCAATCGTTTCATTACAAGAGGTACGCCGAATGGCTGACTTATGATAAAAGGCACTACTATGCGCCTGCGAGAAGAAGGCACCGCGTGTTTACATCCCCACTCCTGTCGGAGTCTGCTGCCACTCCTATGATCACAGGCAGTGACCGCTATTGGTCGGAGACGGTAACGAAGATTATTGACGAGACCGAGTAAGGTAGAATAATGTTTGCGTAATGTTAGCTTTCTGTTTCTTAACACGTTGAGTGCTACATCAGTCTCTGGGGACTGACATGAGTTTGGATAGTAAACTGTTAGAAGCTGTCGCTTATCCAGTTATCCAACCTCCGCAAGGGTGATGGGGATAAAACATCCACACACCCCCCTATGGAGGGGTTGGGATACGCCCAACCAGCGCGAACCGAAAGTGCCAAGAACACAATCGGTCCTGCCAATTTGTCTAACTGGGATGCTAGCCCCAGTCGACTCCCTTGGTGTTGAGACGGGACCTTTCTAAATCCCTACTGCCTCAGGAGGACAGCACCCGAGCTGTACGATGCGCAACTCTCACGCCGGGCTTCGAGAGCCCTTGCCTGCGATGTAGGCTCCAACCACTGCCACCACGAGGCCAACCCAGCGACCGACGGGCGGACTGCCATAAGACAGCCGGCCCAGGGCTAAATCGGTCTCCCGTGGTACCGGTGATCACGGGCGTACCGGTCGTCCCGTTCGTGGCGAACCACTACCGTTCTGAGGCTGCTAGCCCACCTCGACGTAGGTGCACGTCAGCTAGGCACCGTGGGGTCGCCA
>NW_016908008.1:34752-50428 GCF_001483705.2 Eufriesea mexicana
TTTTTTGAAAAAGTAACTATACTAACTTTTTTGAAAAAGTAACTATACAAAAAGTAACTATACTTCAAGTTGTATTTGAGATTCACGACAGTTTATACAATATTTATGTATATTTATTTGCTTATTTATTTCGTACATCTATACATCAATAAAATAGTTTTCATTTTTTACATTACAACAGTTTACATTTTTTGCTACAAATTTGATCCGTTTTTGTGAAATATGGAGGTAACGAAACGAAAATGAAAGCATAAAAGCACAGGTTTTATAATTTAAAAGTAGAATGATTTTGTACATATTTTTATGTACTGAATTTCAATTTTGCTTAGAAAACAAATACATAAGGAAACATTGATTTTTGCTATATTTACGAAAATATTTCAATGTTAGAAATTTTTTTTCAATATTGTTTTTAATGATATAGTATTTATTAAATTTTCTGTGTTAGACCCAATTAAATTTTTAATCTAAGACAACTTTCTTTTGATAAATATACTACTTTAATCGGCGTTCATAGTGTTGAGAACTTTTTGTTGAAAACTTTTCCTCTAAACTTTAAAAATTTTCTGAATTATAAAGAAGAAACAATTTATGGAACTCTACCATCAGATTTTTACTATATTTTCGTAGTTAATACATACAGTTTATTTATATTAGCAAATAAGTTCTTTTTCGGGTGTGAAATAATTAATTAATTCTTAAAATTAAGAATTTTAAGTTTTTCTAAATTTCTTAAATTTATAAAATTCGAATTCGAAATTTTACAATTTCGAATTTCGTAATTCTTAAAATTTGAATCCGATATTTTGCAATTTCGAATTTCTTAATTCCTAAAATTCGAATCCGAAATTTTTCAATTTTTACTTTCTTAATTCTTAAAATTCAAATCCGAAATTTTGCAATTTCGAATTTCTTAATTCCTAAAATTCGAATCCGAAATTTTGCAATTTCGAATTTCTTAATTCCTAAAATTTGTATCCGAAATTTTGAAAAATTTCGCGATTTTTTGGACACCCCTTAGAACATAATGTAGGATACACCTATGAAACGAAATTTTGTATGTATTATTATCGTTCCACAAATCGTATTAATATATATATATGAATTGATATTAAAGATATTAATATTATAGATTAATATCAGAAAATTCTACTTAAATTTAATTTTTACAAAATTATAATACACTTGATTATACATAAGAAACATTTTATCGACAATGTAGACAGATATTTTGATTACGATACTTTTATAAATAATTGCAATAATAAAATATATATAGCAATGCTGTAATAATATTATAATATATTATCGTATTACAATATAATATAATTACTTTGATTTTATCATAATTTTTATTATGATTACCATGATTTTATCATAATTTTTATTATAATTACTGTGATTTTGTCATAATCTTTATTATAATTACTATGCCATTGAGATATATGTTACATACCTGTGGGGAAGAATGTGGAATATAATATAGAATATAACACCTATGAAAGATCATTTTGTCCGCATTATTGTCGTTTTATGAGGCGTCAGGAGGAGGCTGGCGACTATCTATAAATATAGCTTACATACCAACGCGTCCAGAGACATAGTTAAGAAGCCGTATCAAAAGACTCAACATCAATAAATTTGCGATTCCAAAATAAATATCGGGGTCACGGTGAAATTTTTAAAACAAGGTAGAACGTGCAAGCTATTTTAGCAAAATGTAACAAGTAACGCGAGGTGGATCAGCGAAAATAAATTAGAAAAGGTCACATAGAGATTGCACTTGATTGCAAATTAGAAATTTCATCTTGAACGTAATTTCGTATTTAACAATATTCTTACTATGATTTTCTTTATCCTTTATTAGCAATCATTTATGTTATTATCCAGTTTTACTTTACGTACATACAATTTCTAATTCTTTTTAACTAAAACACGAAGAAGTACCATTTTGTGATTACCTACTATAAATTTATTTAAACGACATTTATAGGTTAGTTCAAAAAAGGATAAAGTATAAGTTATTTTTTGAAAATGCTTTTCAAAAATTGCGATAAAATTTTGTAACGAGTATTTGTGACATACCATTTTATTTAAAGGATATTTATAGGTTAGGTCAGGAAATGTTAAGGTATAAGTTATTTTTTAAAAAGTTTTTCAAAGTTTTCAATCAAATTTTATAATCATTATTTTTCACATTTTTCAGCGAGGTAGTGGACATCGACATAGAAGACAACGGGGATGGCACTGTGAATATTTACTATACCGTGGCTGATGCTGGTGACTATACCCTCAGCATCAAATTCGGTGGACAACCGATACCAGAGGGATTCTACACGTTCACAGTGAGTCACTGTTTGTTCTTTCTTTTCTTTCCTTTACCATTTCTTCTAATTCATAAATTTTTGTTATTTCATTAAAAATCTGAAAATTCTTTTATTTTTAAAAATTATAATTTTAACATTAACCCAAACCACGACTTAAATGACTATATTTTAACTTTTCATTTAAAATTCTGCATTCAGTGTTATTACTTTGGTCACTTGCTTAAGTGATTTGTCTTTTGGAGTACATATAATCAATTTTTCAATATTTCCTCTTGTTCCATTTTTTTTAAAGATTCTTCTTCTTTCCTTTTTTCATTCATCGGTCATTTCACGGATCGTGATAAGTTTATTGTTTATATCAATTTTTTAAAATATTAATTTAGATTTTTTGTAATATTGCAAAGAATCACGTGTGCTTGTATATTTAGAATTACTGAAAGTTAATATTTCTGCTTGATAATGGTACTTTTTTTTCTTTATTTAACATTTTTTTTTACTAATTGTTTTACAATTTTAACTAAAATATGGATATCAGTTTTGTTTATTTATTATTATTGTATAATGAATCACATATTTCTTTATATTTAAAATTATTAGAAACTTAAATATAATTTTTTCAGTTATAATTTTTAAAACTGAGATTAATATTTAATGTTTTTTAACAAAATCCAGGTATCTTTTTTCTTCATTTAATGTAAATTGTAAAATATCACGAATTTTAGTATGTTTAAAATTATTGCAAAAATGAATATCTTTACTTAATAATGGCACTTATTTTGCTTTCTTTACAATTTCTTCTAATTATTTAATCTTTCCTATTTTTATTAATTAAGTTTATCATTTTACATTGCCAAGGATAAGATGTTTTCGTACATTTAAAATTATCGGGAAAATAAAATCTCTAATTTAAGAATGACATTTATTCCAATTCGCAATATTATTACGAATAATAACGTCTAAATCACGAAATGAAAATATATGGAAAAAATTATTTCACACCTTAAACAAGACATGAACAGGAAGTATACCTGCAAAAAAGAAAAAGAAATAATATAATAATTTTATCGTACTATATTACTATTAATAAATAGATTTTTAGAAGAAAAGAAAAATTTTGTTATTATAATTTAACTATAAATTATTTTGTAGAAACAAGGTCACATAGAAAACTATATGATACTCTGATAAAATGGCATCACCGTGTTTACTTATATAAAGAATTATGGATTAGAAATTATTTAATCCTTAAAGGTCAGAATAAGTCAAATTTCATCCAATTCTGTTTGAATCTTATCAAAAATCAGAACCACTAGCAATGCTAATTTTATTAATATTAATTAACTATATCGTCAGCAATAATACTATTGTAAAAATATCAATTTTTCTACGTATTTTGTCATACAAAAATTTATTCTCAATTGAATATGATATTTATCATAACTTTTAAAGATTATACTATATTTTATACTCTTTTTGTTATCAAAGAAACTCTAATTTTATGAGTAGTAATTAACTTTATCATCAGCAACAATATTATTCTAAAAAATATCAATTCTTCCACGTATTTTGTCATATAAAAATTTATTCTCAATATAAAATTATATTTATCATAATTTATCATAAAGATTATACAATATTTTTGTTATCACTATTTTTATTATCAAAGAAACTCTAATTTTAAGTCTTTTCATCTAGTGCATAAAGAGATTTTGACCAACGATGAAATCTAAAAATTTCTATAAACACCGGGATCACGGTAATCCTCGTAATCCAAAATTATTGCACGAAATCAAATAAATTTATGTAGTATCTCACGATTTTCATCCGATGTGCTTAGAAACAGATCAACAGATCATGTTCGTGTATTCTATCTTTAGAGTGTTTTGAAATTTACTTTGTGCCTGGTACAATCCCGTTTTATCGCTTCACACAACCGAGGTAGTGAAAGTAGAACTGAAGCTTAGAACGATTGGATCTGATTATGTGAAAATAAACAAATCTGCAACGATAAGTCCGTGGTATACCTAATGTCACTCACCTAATTCGAGAAATCTCTCAAATTTTGGTTTGATCTTAGCTAAGATCAATTAAATCCTATCTGTCCTCTTTGAAGATGTACAAGTAGAAGCATCCATCTCAGATCAGACCTCGATATTTTGAGGGACTTTTAAATTTTAAAATCAGTTTTATAATAATCTATTTTTCGACTAACACAAATATACGCGAAATGTAAATTATTTGCAATTAAATGATTTATTTGTCACTTCATGAAATAAATTATGTGAAATTTTATTTTACTAAAAATAATTAGTTTCTTTATTATTTTCATGTCATTTATAACTATTTCTATATTAGTTATGTGATTTTTATAATGTTTTTATTAACGCAATTAATATTACAATTATTACTACATTTATTGTTCACTACTTATTATGAATATTATTTCATTTAAGAAATATATTTTATTTACCTAAATACTTCTTTAATTTATTATTTAATTGGTCAGATAACTATATTATTACTTCTTGCTAATGCTGTTAGTATAATTATTATTACACGCACTGTCCAATACTTATTGTGAATAATATATCAGACAAAATTTTTCTGTCAAGATACGAATTTTCTTTTCTCAAATAATTAATTCTTCGATTTATTATTTAACTCACCAAATGAAGGACATCATTTAGATCAAGATCTGATAAAATTATCAGATAATAATTTTCGTTATTCGAAATGATTATTTTTAAATTGCTATTTGAAATAAATTTCGCGCAGATTTGCCACCTACCTAGATTCCAGTTGAAATTTTCGAGAGATTCTCATGGTTCACAGAAATATTCTTTCCCTTCCATTTGCAGGCTTCGACCGACTACTATTTCCTTATATCTCGAGTTTCAAAATCATTGTCAATGATGTTACATCGAACATAGCGAAAAACAAAATTCAGAAATACTTTAATTTTCACACGTGACAAATTTGCAAGCTTTTATACCACGAATACTCACGTGATATTAATTTCGCGCTAAATTACTCAATTCCAAATTTCTCACACTGGATTCGAATTTTTCATTAGACAGCTTTTCCAACGATTTCCGAGTTCCAGTTTGCAGGTCATCCACAGTGACACTCGGCAAATTAAGATTGATAGCGCGCGAATGGTCACTGCTAGATCACAGCCAGTATTTATCCGATTCCTTGCTAAAGACTGTGCATTACCGAGAAGTTTCCTTAATACTGCTAGAAATATTTCAAGGAGTCTGAAATTTTCACCGTGACGATGTCGTCGGAAGCGAGCAATTGTAGTGGTGCGCGAATTCTTCAGCGACTCGCGTATGCAGGTCAGGCCTAAGAAGCACACAGAGCGATGATAGATCGAAGTCTGTCCTGAGCTTTCCGAGCTGTTCGACCGTGTGACCACTTTCTATCTGGGGAACGGTAATTAATCGGCGTGAAATCCGTGCCAGAAGGTGGATCTGGTTCTTTGGAATAGCCGTGCAACAGTTGCATTATGTATCTATCATTAATTTTTTTATGGAAGAGCCCCGACGTTTCTTGCTAAAGGATGGGTGGGGCGGCAGGCATCTAACTATAGAGACAAGATATACTGCAGGATATATTGTCGCCTTTAGTTTAGTCTCCAGTGAAACAGTTCACACCGAGGGTTCATTGGAATAGTGTCTGTCAATTTGACATTACTTCGTATCCTTATCCTACGTGGGCTTTCTAACCTTCCATGCGAGTGCTTTATCGAGAGTAACTGCAGCAGAGCCACATGAAGTGTCACGTACCGAGTTTAATGAAACTTTGTAAGTACTTGTGGAATATCGAAAGAGGGGATCGGTTGTGTATATGCACTTGATGGCAGGTGGTTCAGGGAATGTTTAACCAGCTGGACCAGTGTGTTCGTATCAGACCTGGAGAACAAAATCTATGCTTTTGTTCTATAATGACCAACGCCGTCACTTCTTTCCCATGAAATTTGTGCATTTTTCTTCTCGTGTTTCTGAATTTCGAATTCTACGAAGATTTCATTTAGGTGTGTAACCTGAATAAGAAAATGCAAGAGGACGACGTAGATTCTATGGACTGACAGCGAACTTTTCGTTTGGTCGACATCGGTGCGTAAGACTGGCATTGTCGAGGGTTAAATTATCAATGACAATTAATATATTGCAAAAATTTAATTCCCTCTGCTAAAGTAAACCTTTACACTTCCGTGGCTTTTCCTGACTGATCGTCTCTTGGTGATCGCCTTTTTGCCTTTCTGGCGTTCCCCACCTCGTTATCTTCTGTTTATAATTTGTATATTTGTGCATTGGCTGTATCATTCTCACAGTCCAAACGACAAAGTGAAACAAAGTAATCTTCTGCTCACACTCTTTAGTATACTTGAGCGCTCGGCATCAAGTGCACACTCGCTGCCGGCTGAGCGGAAAGTATAGCAAAATCGGCGCCGCACTCAACGTGTTAATAGCTAATATTTAGATTGAAACGCCGATGCTGCCATTATTCTATCTCACTCGGTCTCGCTACGATCCATAGGTGATCTTTGTCACCGTCTTCGACCAATAGCTGTTACTGCTTCTGATCATAGGAGTGGGGATGTAAACACGCTGTGCCTTCTTCTCGCGGACGCATAGTACTTACATGCACCTTTACTTTATTGCAAGTTTGAAGTACATTAAATGTTTGCTATGATAACCGTGATACCATGATAGAATAAGTATTGTTATTTAGAGTTCAGTGGCCCTGTGACTGTGATCTCTTCGTATACACTCATACATGAAAGTATCCAAACAATTTACATATACTGCTTTTCAAAAATGATATATGCATGTCATACTGAAATATTTGAAACAATAACGAGAAGCAAGAAAGAACTTTCAAGATTATATCAGTAAAATTAGAAAATAGTTTAACTATATGTATAATATTCACAATACATTTATTATAAACATGCAGTATTGGCGAACCACAAAGAATATTGCATAAGTACCATATAGCATTAGTCGAAACATTAATTAAAAAATAAGAAGTCCCAATATAATTTTAATCCATCTTTGCTTGCTTGTAACCGCCTTGAGACGACTTTCCATTTAACTCACTAGCGCCACCACGGTTCATATCTTCGATAAAGGTATTGTAGGTATCATACATATCGTTGAATTATTTTCTAATTTTACTGATACAATGTTAGAACTTCTTTCTCATTGTATACACTATATTGTTTCAAACATTTCAGTTTATTTGACGCCTATCAAAGATTGACACACAGAATAATCAGTAATATCGCTTTCTAATTAATTCATTGGGTCAAAGTGCAAGTGATATAACCCAATTTCATCAATTATAAAGAATTTTTTTTTTGGACTTCTTGTGTCATTAAAATGTATATCTGTTATTAGCTCAGTATAAAGTTCTGATATAATAGTGGACACTAGAGAAATGTTTCGTGCTTACACGTGTATCCTAACCTCACTTTGCCCATCTTTTTCGTATAGGATTCGGTATTGCTGAATAAATGTTTCGATTTTTGCACTTTTATTAACACACCTGTAAGGCATTTTATAATTTTATAATTTTGTTAATATATTTTATTAATTTTAATATGTCGTTAATATTAAACTTATCACGGTCTAAATGATCGTTTTTAAACTTCCAATTAGAAATTCTGCATTTAACTTTATCAATGTTAAGTATGTCACTTGATTTCAAAATTTTACCTTTTTTCATTTTATCGTAATTTGTCGACTACGACTGATCATCTAAATTAGGTCATATGATCCCATATATTCATCGAAACTCCAACTCTCACATATGTGACTCTTCTTTTCTTTGTTTCTGAATTGCAAAAGTAAAAATTGCGAAATATAAATGTTGCTTCAGTTATTATTTATTTTATATCGTTAATAATACGTAATCATTGTAATATCGCAATTACGATTTAATAAAATCATAGAGACGATGAAAAATTCGTGTTATACGGTCTAATGATAAGTAGCTGTGAGGTTGAAGGTGGGTCACTATTAGTCAGTCGTGAAGCTCTTGAACAATCAATTTGCTCTTGAAATATTGGCATTTATCCGAAATGTTATCTCCTCAGCAAATAAACGATCCACATTTTGGCACAAAGTACGGACTAACGTCGTTTAAAGTAATAGCAGAAATTCATGTTTGACACCTCTAATTGCTAACAGGAGCATCCTAACTTACCGCACTTTGTTATTCATATTTTACGCAAAAGCTTTTATTTTAAATTAAAATAAAATAAAATTTTTAAATACAATTAATTTAAAATAAAATTTTTAATTAAAAATTGTGTCAATTGCAAATATGATTACACACATCTATAAATCGTCAGATAACATTGTTTCGAATGTTTTAACTATTGTATATAGAACATCTCATGAAGCTATCAAAAAATTATTTTTACAGAAGTCGTTTGATATTAGAGAAAGAGATATCGATTATGAAGGGTGATATCATAGTAAAAATTGAAAAGAAATTTCATTTTTTAAATCAAATTTTTTATATTAAATTCCAAATTTTTAATTTTTAATTTTTAATTAATTTTTAATTAATACTTTTCTTCATATCGTTGTTTATGATGAATTTAATGACCTGCTATATAAAGTCAATTATTATTTTGAAATGTAATGAATTATTGTTTATTTATTATTTATAACAAATTCGTAATAAACGAAATAAAAAATAACAAATTATTTATAACAAATTCATAATAAACGTTATAAATTACTTTGTTATAAATTCACTAGTTTATAAGGAGTCAAGCAAGCCTAAATCTCTTATTGACAGCAATTATTGTTTATATTGAGATTGGAAGTTGAATTTCTCATCTCTCCTTATGGCTTTTAAATTATAAAACTTACTTTAGTTAAAAATTTGTAGTAATGAGAATTTTTATAGAAATCTTGTTTAGCTTTGTCTGTTATTTTTGGGAAAATTTAATTAAGTAACATGTTTTTAACGTTAGAACTACCGTTCCGTCATGTATAGTTAAATATACTAAACATAGTTGATAATAATTTAATTGATATTATAAATATATAATACAGTATAATATAATATAATAAATATAATAATTATTTTATTTAAATAAAACTCAACATTAATTTTGTAAAAGTGACTATACGTTTTCAGTAGTAGCATGAATAAAATATTTAAAAAATTTAAATATTCGTATTTGCTTTTATTATATTGTATATTTTAAATTTCCTTTTTTGGAAATATTTTTTTTATAAATTCATAAGATATTTTCGTGAGATATTTCACCATTCAAGGGAATTCAAGGAAACAGCCTGTATTATGAATTTTAATTAAGTATATATTTTACCTAACATTTTTAAATAAAAATCGGTATTTATGACTTCGACTGACCTGTAATATTTTTCTTAAATATAGTATAGATAATAATAATTAAACTTATATGGTGGAAATAATTAGGTATATATTATTGTACCTAATTCAACAATATTTATTAATATGGGAATTTATCATCCTAATCTATTTTTTCGATAATAGATACTCGGGAAGATTATAAAATTTCGAATGGAATCGTATTTTTCTCGTTACAAATGCCAATTTAAATGAAATAGAGCTGGGACAGGTATTTGAAACAATGAGTCGAAAATTATTATTTCGAGTAATGACAGTTATCGTTCGATGAGTAACGTATTCTGAAATAGAAATAATTTTTGGGGTTTATTTTCCAATTGAAAATTTGGCTCTGACATAATATTTAGAATAAATATTGGATATTAGATGTGATAATCAGTAATATTTTTATGGGAAGTAGTAGTAATATAATTGCTCTAATTAAAAATATATTTCTGATATAATATTTAGAGTAGACATTGGATATTAGATGTAATTATAATATCAGTAATACGTTTACTAAGAAGTAATAATAATATAATTATTAGCTGAAGTAACAATAAATTGACGAATTAATTGTTTAATTAGAAATAGGATTTGTTTATTAAATGAAAACTTGTTTCTGAAATATCATTGTAAATAAGTATTGAACAATAAATATAATTTGATACTACACTTATTGTTATTAAAATCTGGCAAGAATTTTGTGAATCGACAAATAAATCAATTAATTGCAAGTACGTTAATTTATATTTTATGTGAGATATTTCATAAAAATTAGCGTCAGTTTGAATATAAATTTTAAAAATTTGTCCAAATGTCCACATCTGGTTTATAGGTTTCTAAAAAATTAATATCTCTTAAATTAGGGGGAGGGAGGGGGGGATGTTTAGAAAAAATGGAACATTACAAAAATTTTACTTGTCATTTATTCAATGATTTTTGTTTATGTTTTAATGTGTAACAATTGGTAATTTAACATGATCGTTGTCTTTTAATATGCAATGTTAAAAATAGCGATCAGATTTTATTTTGTACATAATTATATAATATGTTCGTTGAAATTCCATGAATAATTTTTCTATAGAAAATTAGTGATTTCTGGTATTTTGTGAAGACCATGTCACTAGGTCAATAATTGATCAAAATTTTAGAACAGAGATCTTTGCATATTACTACATGTAGTTTTACAGGAAGTTTTGTAATTGAGTTTTTGTACATTTATTTTATTAAATTCAATATAATTAATTTATTATATTTATTATTAAATCCTCTTTCAAATTAATATTAAAATTAATTATCCAGAATTTAAAATTATTATAATTCATCAAATCCTTCTAATTGTAGAATAATTAAATTTTTGCAAAATGTAACGTAATTTTACATGGCAGATAAAGTAATTTTTCCTTTTAATAATAATTTTGTGACAAATGTTAGTGTAGGAATTTATAGCAATAAATCAATGAATATTCTTAACTTTCTCTTCAGGGCAACGAAAGAAAAGTATTATAAATTCGTGTAAAATGTTGAAAATATAAAGAATATATGTACTTGGTGAGATACAAATGCAAAATGATGAGTTAGAAGTAAATATATTAGCCGAGTGAAATATGCCATTTATCATTAAAATTATTATAACTTTTTATATGAAATTTTCTAAAATTTTCATAATTTACAATATATTTAACGAATATGTTGAATATTTTTTTGATTACATAACAAGTGCTTTTTATTACATTCTATGTTATAGTGCTTTTTCTATAAATTCTGAACAGTATTATTTTTATTTCATGAATGTATTAATTATATTTATATTATTTATACAAATAATAATATTTTATACGAGTTTCAATATAATAAAATTTTAAAAATATATTAGAAAATACAATTTTAGAGTATCTCTGAAATACATTTTATCATTTATATAATATCTTCTCAGCATTGAAATAATTTCTCTGATTTCGATCAAATTTGAATCAAAGAAACATTTCAAAATTTTATCAGTTGTAATGCAATACTTTTCAAGTGTCATAAAGAAGTATGAAGCAGTTTTAATACTTAGCACTCGACGATGTTTTGGCTACAGAAGAATAGAAATTCAAAGATTCTCTACTAAAAAACTGACGATACTTTTCTGAGCAGTAAATAAAGAATTGTATAATAATAGAATTATAGAATTATTTGATTTCGATACCTCGCACACTGTTACATTACATTAAATTTGATCTATTAATTAATATCGATCTTCAAAATTTTATGAAATGGTGACTGAAGCTCGCCTCTCGAGTGCAAAGGGTTAAATCTAAAACAGTAAACACGATAAATTTAATTAAATGAAATTGTCAAATTAGTCGAACAATATATATGTGTATATAAGAAGAAAAGACGTCTACGAATAAAATTTATATTTTTGTATAACATTTGACATATAGCACACGACTGGATGACACTTGATATCTTTCCAGAACTCGAAAAAGTCCCTCAGAAAAATTTATTTTCTATATTTTTATTTTTTTTTTATATCATGTAAGGTCATCTATACTTCTCTCTTTATTTTCATAAACTGATAGTAAAATTTCTTCAGTTATGTCTGATTTATTCCTAATTTATGTCTGATTGGTAGCGATCTCGAACACCAAATAAGTGACCAAGTTTCAATGCAATGTAAGATATATGCACATAAAAATATATGCACATGTGTACACAAAGTATTACAGTTATATCATATGTGAAATGTATTTTGGCATATAAAAGAAAAATTTTTAAATTATTAACTAACAATATTAACAATATTAACAAACAATATTTTCATCACGTAAATATATTATAAATCGTTTTGAGTCATCTTGATTTATATAATCTTTTATTTTTTTAACCTCTTTCACTTACAGTGCTGAACAAAAGAAAGTTCAATTTTTAGGCAATGTAAAGGAATAATTTTACAAAAAAAAAATTATAGTTTACAACAGCAATGAATTTTCCATAAATATAATTACTTCTATTATTGTACTACATTCATCAGACTATAATCAGCATAAAAATTACAGATACTCATATTTGAAAAAACTAATTTTAAACTTTGTTTGTCCACTACTATATATGCTAAATAAGGTGTTAGTACTGTTCATCTTTTTTGTCAATTTATAGAAATCTATTCATTGTCTCAATTGTTGTCTAATTGCAATGTCGTCACTTGTTTTGCATGTAATTTCTGAATTTTTATATTCGAGTTTCTAAATTTCGAATTTTACATTTTGCACAGTCCAAATAAGAAAATCCAAAAGAGTTAAATATGATAATTGAAATGATTCTAGGATAGGAATTTATCATCCTAATCTCTTTTTCGGATAATAGATATTTGAGAAAATTATGATATCTGTAATGGAATCGTATTTTTCTTATTACAAATACTAATTCACAGTCTACCTAACAAAGCCGCAATAAAGTTATAATTTTTCCTTAATTACAATTAAAATTGGAAACTTTTCTAATATCCTACTTAAAATTTCTGAAAATTGCTGAAAATTGATATAAGAAGCCATTTCCACCTTCGATATGTAATAATTTTACTCTGTAATTCGAAAATTTATAATGGTCAGACCTTCACTAATCTTGGATTTCAGAAACCAATCATTCTTCCAATTATGATACTTCGTTTCAACCTTTTGACATAAGCTTTATTTCTGCCAAACTCCTGAACATCAAATTTTCAATTTTTAAACCCCTTTTACTAAAATATCTCGATAAGTTGAAAGCTTTCAAATTTATTTTTGAGTTTCTAGTTATCAAGGTTTGACTATATACGATACTACTGACAAAAAAATTTTTTTAAATTGAAAAAATGAATCTTTGGAATATTTTCTTAAATATTAATAGTGATATGCAATTTTTACGACCAGATTCGAATTTAACACCTGACAATATCTAGAAAATCTGTACATTCTCGAACAACCAATCCTCATCCTAATTTTTCTCGTACTCGTACTATCATTTTCTTGCATCCATTTTGTAAAAATGTAAATAGACTGATTTATTATGAAGGAAAGGATATTATGTACTTTACATATGTACATAATATGTCAAATTTGTACACATTTGTCCCAAGAAGCACTTGGAATCATAGAACGTGTTTTGTCATCTACTCTGCATTCCAGTCCCCAAAATCAAGTTCAAAACTGAACATAACTCGCCACGTAATTTTTTAAAAGAAATGCTGGTTTTGATAGTAAGACTGGAGACCATGTTGTTGTGACATTCGTTATACTCTTCGGGATGAAATATCATTTCTTCTTTCTATTTTCCGAACGGTCTCTGCCTGGTCCAGGCTGAAACACAGTGAAGAACTCCATCACTGTCACGATGTTGTTCGCGTTCCACGCATATTCGTGGAAAGGAACCAGTTCCCTTTCAATCTCTCAACGTGTTTCGAAACGAAGACTGATGAGGTATTCGACGATTCGCATACCGCCATTCATATTTCTCAACTGATGCTCTGTTTGTTGCAAGAGTCACGTAGGATATCGACATGTCCTAGGTATGAAGATCTACGAGACACATCGAACAAAAATCAGCTATTTGAAGTCCACGAACAGACTGAATGTGACAAACAGTGTGCATCTTTGTTGAAGATAGCCAGCACTCGTGAGACAGGTGACAACATATCACGAGAATAGATGGGCCGAGATTTATAACGTCTACGACTTCTTTTGACTAGCTCATACTGAAATGACTCGATGCATAAATATTCGTGACCCCTTCAAATAGGTCATGGAAGTACTCGTACGTTTTTCGATCGTTGACTCTGAACAGTTGCTATTCTTTTGCAAAATGCAGGTTTCAATATTGTTGTTAACACATTAAACGCCACGCCGGTTCCTATGGACCAGTGTTAGATTAGTTTTCGTTTGCGTCCAGCCGATTCTCTGGGACTGTCGAGCGGGCCTAAACGAAATAGCAAGCAAAACAGGGGACGTTCAACGCGTTAAGGAGTGTTAACCGTTTGAGACCCAGACGGTTTTGAAAAAACACTGTCGAGGAATCCCAAGCAGCGCGATCGCGGACGACTGTCGTCTATCACCGAGCGCGGAATATTCCGCGAACTACGACTGTCGCCTATCACCGAGCGCGGAATATTCCGCGAACTACGACTGTCGCCTATCACTGAGCGCGGAATATTCCGCGAACTATGACAGCCGCCTATCACCGAGAGCGGAATAATCCGCGAGCTGACTTTTTTCCATTACCTAGGTACTGGCACCCCATATATCCGGCATCCAAATGATGCGTATACAAGTGCAATCTGTATACCACTGTTTTATTCAGCACAGTTGTTATTTAAGGTTTAGGAAAACGTACAGAAATACACAGAAATCACACCAGTACTTCGGCTGACTGAACTGCCGAAGCAAAAGGGTTAATTTAGGGTCGCTTTAGCAGAGATGGACTAGAATATCGCTATACTTATTAACATGTTGACTGCCATGGGGGCCACCGGTGATCGGCAACACGACCATTAGTAAAAATACATAATTAGAGTAAATATCGATACTGATAAATTTTCAAATAGTACCATTGTTACTATAATGGTTCGAAGAAATTAATGCCATACAGAACATGCAAAAATAATTTTATTTATACAAAGAAAAGGTGAACCAAAACAGTCGGCACAATATGTCGCCACTTTTTTAGTGCAATTCTTTGCTCTCATTCTTCCTAGCTGATTTGAATTATTTTCATAGCACGCTTTGCAAAATCGCCTTACATTTCGCACGCTTCCAGGTTTCTTTTTAAATTCGTGACGACGTTTTTTCTGTACGTAATTGCTCGATGAAATGCAATCTTCGTTATCGGAACATTTCACTAAATACATCGCTAACTTCATCCTAAAATCGGGAATTGAAATATTTTTTCGAGTTGCTTTTTAAACAATTGATAATGGCAAAAATGGTCTACAG
>NW_016908008.1:52252-118009 GCF_001483705.2 Eufriesea mexicana
CTTTCGTCACGCCATAAGCGACCTCATAGTACAAAGGGTTAAAATACTGAATTTAAACTTACCTGCTCGAATCCTCGTATCCATATTTAATAATTCACTCTGTTTTCTTTCATACGCATTCTTTCTTCCTCAATCACACATTTCTCACCTGGGTGGATCAGGTACATCAAATGCTCAGAGTGTATTTGTTATAAATATCCGTTACACATGGTTACTTTCATTCTATGTCACAAACACTCTCAACATTCTTTCAGAGCCGCACTTCTTCCAATCCTAAATTAATTTTTTATTATATATTGTGGATCGTACATGTAGCATAGCTTTCGAAAATAGACATAAAGTACAGAAAGACCCGTTATGGTCTTTCAATAGCGTAAGGGGAGGCTAATAATATTCAACAAGAACTGGCTGCTAGTACTCTTTCCTAATAACTGTCTGTCAATAACTCCTCTCAACGCACTGTCTAGAAACTGTCTAGGAACTGTCTAGGAACTGTCTAGGAACTGTCTAGGAACTATCTAGGGACTGTCTAGGAACTGTCTAGGAACTGTCTAGGAACTGTCTAGGAACTGTCTAGGAACTGTCTAGGGACTGTCTAGAGACTGTCTAGGAACTGTCTAGTAACTGTCTAGTAACTGTCTAGTAACTGTCTAGGAACTGTCTAGGAACTGTCTAGGGACTGTCCAGGGACTGTCTAGGGACTGTCTAGGGACTGTCTAGTAACTGTCTAGGAACTGTCTAGGAACTGTCCAGGGACTGTCTAGGGACTGTCCAGGGACTGTCTAGGGACTGTCCAGGGACTGTCTAGGGACTGTCCAGGGACTGTCTAGGGACTGTCTAGGGACTGTCCCGTACGCTTCGCGACCTGCCCTTTTAAGGATGGGCCTCCTTTGTTCATTGATCGCGGATCAAGGGGATCACCGCTTCCATTTGAGACCCCGGTTATCATTGCTTTTTCTTCCTACTCACACCGCCTTATCGGTAATCGGAGCTCACCTAATCTTATATATTCTTACAATCGCCAAATCCTAAATGCCGAACAGTACGTGCCTCGGTGTTTATTTGTTCGTTTGTTTGCTAGTCGAATTTCTATGTCGCCTCGGGTCATCGGACACAAGGCATCGTTGAGAAGCCTATTTCAGCTATTAGGCTTCGGCACTTAGGATTTGGCTGCTAGATGGGCCGTAGGAGGTCGGGGCCAGGCCACGTGAGGTGGCCTCGCGCAACCTCGGCTTTCCACGGCATAAACCGAGGGTGACGTGGCCACGGTCACCTCTCGGGAAGGGTCCCCGCGAGGGAACTAACTCGGAGGAGCTAACTCGGAGGGAGGAGTCTCCTCCACCCTTGACCTTGACGGAGGGAGTTTCTCCTCCTTCTAGGAGGCGCTTGTCTTCTGGACGGGCTTTAAAAGGGCCCGTCCTGGAAGACAGAAGAGTTAGTTGGTAGTTAGTCGGTTAAAAGTCAACTAAGAGCTACTCAGTGAGTTAGTTAGTGGTTATTAGTCAGTTGTCAGTCGTAGTCGCCTAGTGAAGACTTATCGGAGGTTCGCTAGCAGTGACTTCACCTCACTACCTTTCACCTTGATCCTACGTAACGTTGGAATCTCGACTGGGATTCTTACATTATTTTGGAGTTTCCTTCGGGATTTCTACATACAATGACTCACGAAAATATTCGGACACCAAGGTATGTCTGAATTAATCACATCGTATCGCAGATACGTTGTATCCGTGTTGCTTAAGAGTTCTCCGAATTGTTTCGAGATGAACTTGTATTCCATTAACATCCGTAATTCAGATGGAAAAAGAATGGTGTGGCGGAGAGCGAATGAAGAGTCCCACCATCGAAACACGAGAGGTACCGTGAAACACGGCGGAGGCAGCATGATGGTTTGGGGCTGTATTTCGACCAGAGGAATTGGCAATTTAGTTTTTATTCACACCATCATGGACAAAAACTGTCACTTACACCTACTGAAAAATAATTTATTAAATAGCGCAGAAAAAATGGGAATTCGCAACAATTTTAAGTTTTATCGGGATAACGACCCCAAACATAAAGCACGCATTGTTCAAGAATTCTTGCTTCATCGTTGCCCGAAAGTTCTTCATCCTCCACCACAATCGCCGGACCCCAATCCCATTGAAAATTTATGGATAAGTTAGATCGCAGAATACGAAAGACAGCAATTAATTCAAAAGAGGAACTAAAACAAAGGTTGCTGGAAGAGTGGGCTGCTATCGGTACGAATTATTTGGAAAAAATCATTTTTTAATATGCCCAACAGATCGAGGCACGTATTGAAACAAAGAGGCTATGCGACAAAATATTAAAAAATGTGTTTATATAAATAAATTAGGGTTATATAATGTTATTTATGCCAAGTGTCCGAATATTTTTGTGACGTGAAAATAGGGTATTATTTTATTTATAATTTGTTATAGTAAATCCATATAAATTTATTAAATAAAACACATGGCTTTGTTAACTTAAATAAACATCTTATCCCCAGAATAAATAACGAACACGATCCGTGATAAGTATCTGCGATACTAAGTGATTAATTCAGGTATACCTTAGTGTCCGAATATTTTCATGAGTCACTGTACATATATAATATTTTCTCCAATCATCGAGATCAAACGAGTGTTATTTTCTTATAATGCAAATTTTTTTATTGGAAATTGAAATTGAAATTTAAATACGAAATTTATCAACAATCTTCTATTATATACAGTGTAATATAATATAGGTACAAAGGTATTTGTAACTTCTTCAATCGTTGACTTCCAACGATTCTTGTTCTCTTAGAATGCAGGTTTTGAAATGATTATTAACGAGGACGTTGGTTTCTGTGATATAGAGTTACTTGAAAAGAACTGGCTCAATGTAAGTTATTAACCTTCTTATTATACGGGGTGAGTCATTTAACTTTGTTACCTGAAACTATTATATACTATAGATATATTGAGAAATGTTCAAAACTAAACAAAAATTGGAAAAAACTGTTATATTAAAAAATGTCTTAAATAAAAGTTGTGTAGTATAAAAGAAACTATTTATAAACTATTTGAATTAAAAATCATTTGACATCAAGAATTAAATAGTATAGAATTAAATAATTAAATAATTACTATTTTGTTATTTTGCACTTTTATCAAGATATGTAGATTACTTTGAATTTTTAACGCTATATATTTCGAAAAATATTTCAAAAAGATAAAACAATAGTCTTTTGATATTCATAGATTAGTACTTTTCTGTAGAAAATATCGAGTTACATTAATTAATGCATTCAAAAGTATATACTGCTATTTGAAAGAACTAATTGTATATATTTAATTAAATTAATTAATTAAATTATTATCTAAATTATTTGTTTAATACAACCGGTAATTTACAAAGTAAATTTTATTTATTCCTTATTTTTATTTTTAAATTGCTTTATTTGTGAAGTACTATATTTATCGGTTAAAATTGGTCACCCTGTATTCAATTATTTTTATTATACAATATTTGATATTATTATTTATATGTATTTAGAAACGTATTATAGATCAGTAGTTCTAATGTATCTCCTTTTAGTTTTCATTTCATTTAATTCTAAGAAAAGACATCTAATTACATCATATCTTATGAATGTACTAACTATTGTAAATCTTATGTGTGGACTGCTGTTTGTGAATAACAGTTGAATGAACAGCTCCTTTCGTTACCACGATTCGAGTGATATATAAGAGACAAGAGAAACATTTTAATTCAGCATTGTTTATTTTAAACAATGTGAAATTTACAATTTTAAGCAACGGTTATTTTAAACAAAGTGTTTTATTTTAATTCGTACACGTTTCTGTGCAAGAGGTTTGCTCGAGGTAAAATTAGTGAAAACATGAGTGGATATATAAAACATGGATTTTTACACGCCAAGAATCTCTCGAATAACTGTGTTCGGACACTTAAAGGTTTCGATAAATTGTCAGGAAAGAATAAGTGGTAGCGTCTAGCTTTATAATTGGCCACGAAAGATCTGATGATCTAAAGACTACCTAAGATTCTGGCATCAATTCGTACGCACTATTATTCGGTAATTATAGCGAACCACCTGCTATTACGCTATCTTAGATATATAATGCGACCATTAAATTAATCTTATGCTAACAGACAACCTCAATAAAGATTAGATGGACGATCTCATCGAATTCCCGAAATAATTTTTCCGTTCTTCTTAATTAAAAAATAATTTTATAACAATCATAATCACACTGAAAAAATATAATTAACAGAATAAAAAAGTAATTTCAAAGTGACATTGTCTAAAATCGAATTAAACAAAATTTGTATTTTAATATTAGTAATAATAATAATAATAATAAGGGACTTGGTTAGAGGGCGTGTATGGCGTAGTGTGAGTTTCTGAATGTACAGATTAGAAAATAAAGTTAAAGCAAAGAAATGGATTTTCACTGATGGGAAAAGGGTAAAAATAGGAAGCTTCGACTGACATTGTATAGTTAAATATAAAAACTACTAGGTTAAACGCGATAGTACAGGCGGTAAAGAGAAGAATAGAAAAGTGAGGTTAGGCTTGTACACGTGGACAGAAAGGATAATTATAAGTATTGTAAATACAAACAGAATAGAGGTAACAGATACAAAGGTATCTTCAATTTATAATAATAGATAAAGAGTAAGTAAAAGTTAGAAATAAAGAATAATATTAATAATAATAATAATATTTTTTTATTATTATTAGCAATAATAAATAATGGTTTCCTCTAAGAATAAGAAATATTAGTATTTTTCTTCGAAAATGATTAATATTTTTCTCTAAATATAATTAATAATAATATTTTTCTGATAATAAGACAATATTATTACAATACATTTATTATAATATAGTAATAATATTGATATGATATTATCATTAATAATAACTATAATAATAAAATTAAAAAATAACTTTAAAATTTCATTAAAGATATTTGTATATTGATAATAGTAATATTTGTCTACAAAGTGTATTTCCTGTCAAATTTATCAAGCTAAGTCCCAAATATTTTACGTCTCGTTAAAAGCAGAAAATATTAGCTGATTGAACCAGCCATTGAAATTTTCTACGTCTGTATGCACAAAATTCAGATCATTTTAAAGAGCTAACTTATAGTGACTGCTATTTTAGTTACTATTGTATTTTATGCTCTATTCCTTTGTCTTCTTGAAGCTGTTACTTCTCGCGTTGAAGAAAATGCTATATGACGTGTTCTCTGGCTGTGCCATTGACACTAACGTCGTTATATTTGCTACTGAGTATACTGGTTAAGTAAACAGTTATTTTAGTAGAAATCTGTGCTTCGCGTATAACAATTATTGTGTAACAGAACTGCAGTTGTACGATGCTATTGTCTTTCCTTCGAAATTCGCATAAGTAACCTTAGTACCGAAATTTTTATTTACTATTTCACAATTAATCGTTTAAACAGCTATAGTTGTGCACAATGGTAAATTCATAAATTCAAAAATAACCAATTTTTCATACTTCATCTACGCGTTTATTTCCATTTTGTGTACGAATGCGAGTAGAGGAAGTATAATATAGCAATTAAGAAAATATTGTGTAGCATTACTTCACATAAAATCAAAAATTTTTTATTACATTTTATATTATATTTTATTTTATTTATTTTGTAATTTCTAGTTTAACTCGAATTTATTTACTCTTTTTTATTTCATTTAATTTAATTTTATTAAATTTTCTTATTTTAATTTGAATCAGTTTTATTTCATTTTAGCGATTTTGTAATTTCTTGTATAGCTCAAATTTAATTACTTTTTAAAATTTTTATTTCAATTAATTCAGTTTTATTCAATTTTCTTATATTAATTTGAATTAATTATATATTATTTGAGTTTACTTTGTAATTTCTTGTTTAACTCGAATTTATTTACTCTTTTTAATTTTTATTTCATTTAATTCAATTTTATTCCATTTTCTTATTATAGTTTGAATTCATTTTATTTTATTTTAGTTATTTCTCACTATGTTTAATTTCATTTTACTTGATTACGTTATTTCTATTATGTTACACTCCCCATTGCCTTCTCAATAAAGTTTTGGCTCATGAGAAATCTTAATGAATTAATTTTTCAATTTTTCATTTACATTTAGATACTAATGCAAGCCATCTCTCTCTGTGAACATGCTTTATGCATAATTTGTAAATATATTTTACAATTCACCTCCTTATCTTTCATTTCCTTATAATATCATATTATATTTATATTATTTATTTCTTTATATCTTTTATTTATTTTTTTACTTCAAAAATACGAAAGGCAGTTGTATATATAGGTAGAATTTAAAATAGACAATATATGCATTAATCGTACTCTGCTTTTCTCGAAATTGTTCCCTGGCATCTCGCGTATCAAATCGACTACAACAACCTACATATATACTACAAATATACGTACACGTAGACATTAGAATATACGTTTGGACGTTTGTCAGAACGTGCTGCTCCGCTGCTGAGGTAAATTCGTTAATTATCTCGAAGCGCATGTAAAGTGCGAAGGAACAGTTGTCTTCCATCCAGACCCGTAATATACGCACGTTCTTCTGCAAATTTTTTTCAAAAAATCGCACCTAATTCACGATCGTAAATATGCCGTCTTGTTCGTTCAACCTGGCCTCTATTCGCAATAAGCGACGAGAAATAGATAAATTTCGAGCACAACAAAGTGCTAACAGTCGTAAATTATAATAGAACAGCAGTTTGTTCGAACATATATAAGCATTGTAGGAATAACAACAGAATTTGCAACCTTACTGGTCAGACTTGACCTCCATGAATTTAATTCGAAGCACATTTTATGAACCATAAATTAAGGAAACACGAGAACAGCAAAAGGAGTTTCAGATTTCTTCTGAGAAAAGGTGCAAAAGTCGATAAACACGACGTTTACCAAGCCTTTATTCAATAATTTTAGCTACGAGACTTCTGGTAATTTTAATAAATTTTAGTAATTTTAATCATTTTAGCTAGGGGATTTACGTCATAAATACTTCTCCTTTCTCCAGTGTTATGAAAGAGATCATAATTGGAAGATAAATGATAATTAGAATTCCATTTAAGACACATTTTATTTGTTAAAATTAATTTCCTATTCTTCCAAAATTGAAATTGAAATTGAAATTGAAATTTAATATCAGTGACATTCCAGAGAATTTTGGTTCCATGATGATTACAAATACTTTGCTCTTTTTTAATATCACGAAATATGTAATAGTTGCTGGAATTAATAATATACTAATCGATTAAATAGTAATTAAAATTCACTGTCAAAATGTTAAAATTCACTGTTATAATTTTTGGTATTATCAGAAAGATTTTTGCTACCATTAATGTTGTAAATGTCTCTATTCTCTTTCAATTTTTGTAGAAAGTAACTAAAATTCAAAATTCAAAATATTCGACAATTTTTGGCATTAGTTGAGACACTTCTACTATGACATACTATTTACGTCACAAATTCCTCTCTTTTTCCCAACGTCACAAAACGAGTCATAATTATTGGAATTAACATACTATTTTTCTTAAAAAAACATGTAAAATTCGAAATTAAAAATATTCAACAATTTTTGACATTAGGTGTGATATTCCTGGTGCCATTTACGTCATGAACTTTTCTCTTTTTCCCAACGTCACGAAACGAGTCATGATTAATGGAATTAGCATACTATTTTCCTACAAAATAACTAAAATGAAAAATATTCCACTATTTTTGGCATTAGTTGAGACACTTCTGGTACCATTTACGTCACAAATTCCAGTCTTTTCCTTAACGTCACAAAACAAGCCGTAATTATTGGAATTACTATACTATTTTCCTAAAAAAAGATATCTAAAATTCGAAGTTAAAAATATTCAATTATTTTTGGCATTGAAAAATATTTTTCCCTTTTCGAACATCATGAAACGTGTCATGGTTGCCAGAATTAACAAACCTCTCTCAAAAATCATCCAAATTTTATCATTTTCGATGATCTTCAACGCGTTATCCTCGGAGAGAAAATTCCTCAAAATTCCAAAATTTCACTGAAACTACCGAACCAATTATAATAATCGATCTCAAGCTATTTATATTAGATTTATATTTACGCTGCTTTAGACGACTAATATCTGTTTTCGATCGCGCATAAACGTAATTACGTACTTCCGTCTATCTTCGTTAAACCACCTTAATGAATATTATTTATGCGTACTATAATTAGGCACACATTACATCTCGCTTGTCGTAGCGTTGAAGAGACCAGCCCGAAGCATAGCTCACAGTAAGATGATTCATTCTCGCAGCTCAAAACTGCGTCTGTTTAAACCGTGATTTACTCAGAATAGCAACGAAAGTTTGACCGGTATGAAAAGAAAGATCGAAGAAGATGGCGAATCGTGCACAATCAAAGGATCAGAGAGGACGTAGCTTAAGCTATTTAAAAATTTTATGCGTATCTATTGCTGATCTAGTTTGAAATCCAATACGCATCTGGTCCACCGTGGAGGTCTCTTAGACTATTTCGAGTGCAAGTCAGGCTTTCCCAAATTTATAAACAGAAGCGTTCGGAATAGGAGGGAGACCGGTATTGAATTAATACGAGAAGTTGGATTGAATAACTCTGTTTGCCTACCTTATTGTTCCCTGACCATCAGATTGGGTGTCAGGCGACCTGGCCATCGACATACGTTCAGCCTCGTGTGTTGCTAATTAATTTCAATCATCGAATCCCTAATCTTGCACTAAGCATCCTCAATATCGTCTCTGGAACCTATCTAGACCAGTCGAATTCACCAAAACGTATAGTTCCTTCGTGTCGAGGGCACTTTCTTCTTCGAGAGCTAGAGCTACCTAGGGTCTAGCTGTTGCTTAGCGATGCTTCTAGTCCAGTTAACAGATCACCAAGTGATTAACTCCTTCTACCACTGTCCAAGAATTTCAGAAAATTGCGTTGCCAGTTACATCGAATTACACGATGAATGGAAAAATTCAGACGATTCCAGCTTTCCTCCTAAATCAAGCGTATAATTAGTATAGCGTATAACTTTGCACATGTTCGTTTCACTTGGTATTACGTAAAGGAATTCGAGTCTTCGTTCCACGATACCGAGGACCTGCGACGTGTTTATGAAACGTACATGGGAGCTATGCAACACGCTTTGATGCATCATAGCTGATATTTAGGGCACGTTTCCAGAGAAGCACTCCTGAGAGTTCATTCAGACATGTAAATTGAGGAGCAGAATAATTCTTTTGTAAATTTCTTGATATTCTTTGTTCCATGAGATACGTAGAGTGAGATTAAAAATAGGCTTCATGCAAGATATTCGAAAACAAAAATTTAGTTATTATTAACTCTGCATTCGACGACTTTTTCGTTACAGAAAAATAGTAATTCGAAGATTTTCTGTCATAATAGAGTCGACGATATTTTTAAATTGGTGAATGAGAAATCATATGCAAATTAGGACGTAGAATTATTTTTCTTCGACATTTCGCACATCGTTAGGTAATTTTAAATTTGATATATTAATTAACGTCGATCTTTAGAATCTGATTAAATGGCGACTGAGAGTCACTTCTTGAGTGCAAAGTGTTAATTTATGCTATTTTTATTATGGAAGAAATAAAAAATATAGAAGGATATAAATTGCTTTGCTCTTTTATCTTCTTTCAGTAGGTGTATGTACATAAATTAGAGTAGAAATACTTTCTACGAAGTGTTTGATTGATGATAGATCATGCTTTTGGTTATATTTATAATGCAAAAGCGACATTCTCATCGTGAGAATTATTAATTTGAGAATAAACAGATACGAGTAGAATAGCAATTTCTCATTTTGAAGAGTGCCTATTGGAAGATCAGCCGAATTTGGTGATCCTCGTGAATTATATTAATAATATTTCCATCTTGGAAATTAGCAATTTGAGGATGAAGAGATCTCGATGATTTTCTTGAATAATATCGAATCGAATGATTAGAAAAGCAACATTCTCATTTTGGAAACCAGTAATCCAAAGATGAGAAGAACTCAAAGGTCCTCTTGGAGCATACCAAATCACAGGATTGAGAAATCAACATCCTCGCTTTAACGAATTGAGATGCAGGTTAGGGGTCTATTGCCACGAGGAGTGTTAGAAAATCGTTCAATTATGGGTACTATCGTGCAATGTTGTGCGATTAATATCCTTTACCCTTTTATAACGTGGACGAGTGGGGGCTAGCCGGCTATTATGGTAACATCGAATACAGCATTGTGCCCGAAATTACCGTCAGTTAGCACGAGTTCCGTGACGACCACCGTCCTAGCTGGTTCCTGCTGCTTCTATGTTACTGCTAAACGCTTTAACGCGCAGATTAAGGTACGCACCTGCTATCCAGATGATTCAAAGTGGTTATATAAAAAGAATTCTAAAAAGAGGAAAATTTCGCTTTGCATTTGTTGCCCGAGAGTTAGTTTAACGTGTCGTTTAACGCGCTAGGCATTGCAATTTCGATGGCGTGCAGAATATGCTCGTACCTGATCCAGTTTTCATATTTCTCGAATAAACACTTGGGAAACTCGATTTATAAGATTTCCATGATGATTTCGTTTGAATTATCTGCTGTCCTTTGGTGCAGTTACATTTCAAGCTTTATTGCTATTTTAATATGATGTAGCTATATATCGTCGTCAGATTAAAGAGAACACTAGATGCGAAGACACGTAGAGTTTAATCGAAATTTGTGTTTTGGGGACTTTTTCTAGAAATATTATTTTCATTGGGGATTTATAACATATCGTGATTATGCGATTGTATCGAATCTATTGACTGGAATATTTTTGGAGTACCTCTTGTATACTTCTATCTAAAATTAAAACTATCTAAAAATTATTGTTTTTGGTATACTTCCTTTCAATGAACAAAATTTTTAGTAACATCTAAAAAATAGAGGTGAAAATAAATTTTATAAATTTTAAATTTAATATTTAAAACAGGAATATATACTGTACATAATTTTTATAATAAAAGCAAAATATTTAATTTTTACGATGTACAGGCAACAGTTTTTCTTTATTATTGTTATCTTTAATCTAAATTCTGCAAGTGTCATTAATTGATTTCTCAAATTGTCAAAATGATTATAAATCGCAGTGTTATTAATTACATTATAATAATTATCGTAGTACTACGTACGAAAATGATACGTAAAAAGAAGAACGAACTAATTCTAGATATGAAAATCATTTATTTATTTAAATATAAACCTTCTTGGATTATTAAAATTGTTCATTTTGCGCACAGTAAATTAATAGAATAATGTATACAAAAATTAACATTCATAATTCATAATCCACGAATATATTACGTTATAAATATTATTATTAAAAACGAGAATGTACCTAACCTAATATTTGTTAAATAGAATTGAAAAAAGATCGTCAATAATATTTTGTAATTATGAAGACTATAATGACGAGTACTAATTATTTTAAATAATATCATTACTAATTACTAATTTTATTAAGATATCATATAATGTATTAATATTTCATAAATATTGCTATCGAAAATAAAAATATATTTCAGTGTAAACCAATATACATTGAAATAAGAAAAATACTTTTGATAATTTTTTATAATGATAAAGAATATAGCAATTAGCATTAATTATTTTGAATAAAGATATTAATAATTATTACTAATATTATTAATATGCCATACAATAGATCTAATTATAGTGATAATGATATATTTATCATTTATCATTAATTTACTGTATAATATATTTAATAATAATGATAACATATTTGTAATTGATCATTAATATATTATATCATTATTATCAAACGTATCATGGTGGAATCAGTATTCGTTACATATAATTGGACGCTGCTGTTGTTAATATTTTGCAACCTCATCGCAATTTGCTGTCAGAATCTTTTGATTAATTTTTCTTACACATTGCAACCCACGAAAATTTCATTTATACAATGTACCAGATTAAATTAATGTACTCGAATTCCAACTACGAATCGTTGCTACGAGGTAAATTAGCAGGTGTGTTTACAAGATCTTCTAACGAATTTTTCACGTGATACATGTTTTGCAATAATTTTGTCGTGGTTACATAATAAATTCTTTACACCCAGCGCACTTTGGCTTGCTACCAGTCTCAAAATACGTAGATTCTATCGTAATGAGCTGTAACGCGTACTATCCCCTGCTCTCAGAAATTCACCCTGTAGCATCCTCATTTATATCGAAGCACGTGAATTATATTAACGAGCATTCCTGTTTTATATCTTCGAAAAAGTCAGTTCAAATGACTTAACACGAACACGATGTAGATACCTATTATTCATTTTTGAAATAAATCGTGGTTCATTGGGTCTGAGGATATTTATCAATTTCACAAAAGAAATGTGTATAAAATACCTAAATTCTTCTTGCAAAGTTATTTTAATATTTATTATGGGAATATAAGTTAACTTTTTGTTCATTTTTGTTACTTTTATTATTTTGTTATTTTAAATTTGTACTTTGGGAAAATCATCAGTAATTGTATTGTATTATATATTATGATTAGAAGCATCTAAAGGAGGAACTAAATGGAAACAAAAATTTTTTGAATTTTTAGTCATTATGTTAACGAATATACCTATTTTATTGTTTCGAAAAAGTGAGTACTTAACAGGAACACGATATAGACTCGTCTTTCGTTCTTTTTTATTTAATTAATTATTTATTGCAAGCAATCATTCACCAAATATATATTCAATAGTTTCACGAAGAAATTCATAAATTACTTTGATTTTCTTCCCAAAACTATTTTACTATTTACTATTTACTGCAGTGATGTCTAACTATTATATTAACGAATATTTCTGTTTTATTTTTTCGAAAAAGAGAATACTTAATATGAACCTGACATAAAGACTTATGGTTCGTTCTTTTTTTTTTTTTTTTTTTCAAATCGTAGCTTATTAAATCTTATTAGGTCAAAGATATAGTTAAAATATTTCAATTTCTGATACATTGAATATTTCCAGCGATTATTTTAGATTTCAAAATTATTAAAATTATGCGTGCAGGATAAGCTGTACTGTAACGAATAAAATAAACGTGTTACGGTCAACAAAATGTATCCACCTGACTTCATTATACAGGGTGTACCAAACAACAATGGTACAATCGAGGAGGAGATGATTCTATATGAAAAAACAAATCGAAAATAAAGAATGAAATTTTTTCATTCGACGCTTCGTTTTCGAGAAAATCAACTTTGAATATTCACCGAGTGCACGTGTACTTAGCTATGGCTTAGATGTATGGACCATCAATATATGATTATCGGTGATAAAATTGAGGTGGGGTGATTCTACGTGAAAAAACAAATCGAAAATAAAGAATAAAATTTTTTCATTCGAAGCTTCGTTTTCGAGAAATTCGACTTTGAATATTCACCGAATATACGTGCACTTAACTACGTTTTAAATGGATAGATCATCAGTACATCAGCATCGGTAATATAACCAAGAAGGGAATGATTCTACATGAAAAAACAAATCGAAAATAAAGAATAAAATTTTTTCATTCGAAGCTTCGTTTTCGAGAAATTCGACTTTGAATATCCACCGAGAACGCTGGTATACTGATGGTCCATCCGCCATTAGCCAAAGTTAAGTGCATGCGCACTCGGTGAATATTCAAAGTCGAATTTCTCGAAAACGAAGCTTCGAATGAAAAAATTTTATTCTTTATTTTCGATTTGTTTTTTCGCATAGAATCACCCCAACTGAATTGTATCACCGATAATCATATATTGATAGTACACACATCTAAGCTAAGCATAGCTAAGTGTATGTGTACTCGGTGGATATTCAAAGTCGATTTTCTCGAAAACGAAGCTTCGAATGAAAAAATTTTATTCTTTATTTTAGATTTATTTTTTCATGTAGAATCATTCCCTTCTTGGCTGTACCACTGATGCTGATGTATTGATGATTTATCCATTTAAAGCGTAGTTAAGTACACGTATATTCGGTGAATATTTAAAGTCAATTTTCTCGAAAACAAAGCTTCGAATAAAAAAATTTTATTCTTTTTTTTCCCATTCGTTTCTGTATGTAGAATCACACTTTTCTTGGTTATACTACCGTTGCTGAGACATCCTGTATATTATTTAACTGATGCACGAAGGAAAAATTTGAGAACCGTTGCTCTACTTTGTGTCGTTATTTTAGTATTCGCCACTTTTACGACAACGCAATACTGTTTTTATGGTTCATTCATTGTGTATTGTCATTGACATTGGATATTATGAAACGTTCTCGAAACAATGTTGCAGGCCTCAGAGGAATACCGGGAGCACAGCACCCATAAGACACACAGAGCCAAGAAGACTAGGCAAAAACAGGAGCAACACGTTGTAAAGCAACACAGTTCCACTGTCCAAGAGAGTTCTAGTGTATCGAAGAAGAATTTCAACCTTATTCGACTGAACAACATCCCCTTACCGTCGCCAGGTGGCACTGTTACATGTAAGTTCTATAACCTTACTAGCAATTTTTATTATACTGGGTGTCCCTGACAGATATGTACAGCTGGACACCAGGTGGTTCTTCATAGAAAGATATGAGAAAAATATAGATCTTTTTTTGGAATTTACTTTTTGAGAAAATCGAAATTGAAAATTCGCTTTGCACATATTGATTTACGACTAATTAATTGTGAGATACAAACAATACAGACGTGTATCGTCTATCATGTTTGTAAATAATGTTCACGCAGTATTTATAAAATATATATATATTTTATCAACGAATATTTTATTATTTTCATTGCAAAGATTACAAAACGAATTTTCAAATTCGATTTTCTCGAATATTACTGATATATCGATACTCGATATATATTTTTTGTATAAATTTTTTATATTTTATGATTTTTTTTATGATTTTTTTACGATCCCGAATTGTACATATCTTTCAGGGTCACCCTATATATACTTTCCGGAATTGTTTTTCTTTTTTTATCTTATGAATAATTTTAAATTGGTAGGTCTTGATTTAAAGTTGGTTTTGTATAGGGTGTCTCATTTATTTTATATCCTCTAACGCCTTCGTTACATTTGTCAATAGGAAAAACTGTTTCATGATAAAAAATTTGGGTCAAAGTAAGAATATAATATTTAATTTTTCTTTCAAGGTCAAGATGACCTTGAAAACGAAACACATTGTATATCCCGTGAAGTTAGTTTAGTTTTAGGTTAACACTAGAACATCCAATCTGTAATATGTGTTAATGTATATAGTATAACTAAATAGTAATAGTCGAAGCAGTCTGATGAAATGAAAAATGTTGGCCTAGATCGTAAAATGAATTATAAAATCATTTAGAAATTTCAAATAATTTGAAGTTCCTTGTCATCTGGTGACTTTATTATACTAGTATTATACTAGTATCCTTTTTCTTATACCTGAAGTAGACAAGTCCAAATGATATATTCGTCAAATAATGTTGTAAGTTAATAAAATTAAATTAATATAATATAATATAATTAAATACAAAATCAGTGTAATATAATAGAAAAAAATAGGTGCTTACAAAAATGTATTTTTCTAGTATCTTGGATTCTTAGTAACTTCCTAGTAATTTCGTAGCAATTTTCTATTAATTCTACCATGTACTTTACTTTTGGAAATAATTTTTTACCGTTTATGTTCAAAATGCAATCAGTTTCAGTATCGTTTTTATGAAAATCGAAGTAATGCTACGTTTAATTTCAAAACTTGTTAATTGTACGAATCAAATTAAATTTTAACTTAAGAAACTTAGTGATATTCTAGTTACTAAGTAAAGTTAGTGATATTCTAGTTACTTTGTCGTATATCTTTAAAATGCAATTAGTTTCAATATCGTTTCTATTAAAATTCAAATACCTAAATTGTCAAATTATCTATTTTAAGAACATAGTTATACGAATGGAAATAATTCCAATTGAATTTAACTTAAAGTAACTTAATTCAACACTTAGTTTAGAATTACCAAGGAAGCCAAAATGACTCATATCAGACTTTTTACTCTCGTATTTGCTGAAACTCTGCAACTTCCCTTGTCAAAGATAATAATGACTTGATTCACATAGAATCGTAATTACATATACTTCAATTAATATCATCTATGTACACTACATTTAGATTCGCATTACAGTGTTACATTACATTGCAGCCAGTAGTTCTACTGTTAATATAATATAAATTTCTCCCCAAACTTCTGGTAACTTCTTAGTAACTTTTGTGTCTTAACTTCCTAGTTACTTCTCAGTAACTCCATCTACTGTATCAACATTTTTCAACATTCTCTTCGACATTTCAACAAAAATTCAAATATCAATGTACTGTTTAATTTAGAAATCTAATTCTTTAACGAAATAGACTTCGTCGCATAAACTTATAGAAGATGGCTTCTAGCGCAGTTTCTTGGTGCATTACGTGGCATGTTTGAGCAAAGTTGCAACACTCTTCGTAGTTAACGATTCGCGTGTTCATTTAAACGAGATAGACGAAACGATAAATCCGACATTTCTCGCACCAGGTGTATCTTGCTCTTGCTCGTACATTCACATTTACATTGACATTTACATTTACACCAAAAATATATATAGATAGATATAGACGAAGAGATGAAGAAGGAGGAAGAGATTGAGAGAGAGAGAGAGAGAAAGAGAAAATACGAGAGAAGGTGAGGGAGAAGTAGAGAGAGAAAAAGGTATGTCGACGGCTGTGTCGGAAGCGAGGCGGTGATATTAATACTGGATGATTAAGTGGCTCCGGATGTGCGGATTCGTCATTGGCCCAAAAATCGAAGCCCGAGTTTCAAAATCGCTAACTAGGGCGATGGAAATCTTGGAAAGTCGATCTTTCTCCATTATCTCCGATTTTATTCCAGTTGTATTGGTTCTGCAATTATAATAGGTGATATAGATGAAAATATTCGAAAATTAAACTATAATTAAAAATAACAATGTTAATAGAAAAATAATATCGTTATGTAAACTATCATTAAAAATGAATTTTTCGAACGCAGATTAAATTAAAATTATATTCGATTTAGTCATGGAGATAACCTGATGATATTGAAAATGATTTAGATTTTGATTAATTTACCAACTTAATTACGTGAAAATTTTTGAGCAATTCGAAAATTTTAGAAATGGAATAATGACTGTCGAAACAAAGAAAATTTGGTAAAAACTGTTGCATTGCATTTGGTTTGCATTTTTTTGAAACTTTTATTTATTTTCTTTTTTTGGGGGTCTGTATTACAAAAATAAAAGACAATGGAAAACAATATAGTAAATATAGTGTAGTTTGGTTTATAGTAGTATATGTATACTACTTATATATAGTATAGTTATTAAATAAATTAAAGTAACGAAGAATTAATAATATTACTAAAATTTATGTAAATAATGATATTTTTTTATTATGCTGCAAATCGTAAATGAAAATTGAGAATAATAATAATTGTTGATAAAATTGTAAGATACTTATAGAAAAGAAAAAATTCGGGAATAATAGAATTTCGTTAATTTAGTACAAATTGTCTGATTTAATTTATTAGATCAATATATTAAATAGAATTTCTTTCTTCACTTTAATACTTAAAAAATTTTACATATAACCGAACATTTTTTCTAAATTTCGTGTTTCCATAAAATAATATCAATTCATAAATTACTTTAATTTTGAAAAGAATAGTATTTTATGTTTTTATTCAGTTTTAAATTGTACTCTAGAAACATTCTTTGTACAGAAGCATTTTTTTAAATAACAAATGACGGCAGTTATTAGTTATTGTTATTAAAAAAAAGAAAAATTGAAAATTGTTTTAAAATAAATTATACAGAGATGCTCTAATTTAAAAATTAATATATAACTTATCTCATAAGAAATAAATAGTTTTATAGTAACGTACAATTTTGACATTGATATATTTTGGCAAGTAATACATTTTCGTGCAAACATTTTGATACGTATTTTTGATACATGGCGAGCAATATTACTTTTCTACTACTGTTTGATATATTTTGTTATTTCTTAATTAGATTAATGACAAACAATTATATTGAATTATATTGAATTTAAAATTATACTGAATTTTATTAATATATTTTATTATTAAATATGTATATAGTTTCGAAAAGTATTGGAAAGTAATACAAATCGTCTATAAAAATTTAATATAATAAACATTGATAAAAACGTGATATGATACAAAGAACTATAATAAATTTTATAACAAATTAATATAGAATAGTATTTCCCTTAGAACTGCCTTGTATCTTACACTACAGCATGAATAAGTAATTTAGTCTTGTTATTATTATATCGGTATATAATATTTAACAAACTCCTCAAATTATAATGAAATTCAATTTATCTAGTCACACATAAATTTAAAAAATATAAAATAAAATTTATTTCATATATTATCCAGATACATATCTAGATACGTTTTGTTCAAATTTCATTACTCCAAGAGCATTGTTTCTCTAACACTAAACTACCACACTAGTCAAAATGATTATTTTCAGAATCTTTATTTTTGTAGTTATACAAATAGCAATTACTTTAAAAGAAGTTAATGTTGATTTTTATAAAGAAAGAAACCTAGTTATATATATACATATATATACATATTTATTTTCATTATACCACTTCAATTAATATTTTCTATATATATTGCATTTACTTATACATTACCAATCGGTAATTGTAGCATTTAATAAATAAATAAATTAATGAATTAATTCGAAACACATACCGATGCGTCAAAACGTAGCAAGAATGAAATACTCGTTCCATGAACAATTACATTCGTGATCGATGTGTTGACATCGTTAATCGCGAGAGTATTAAGTCAAGCAACCAATTCGTTCTCCATCGGTCACGTTATTCCTCTCTCTCCTCGTTGTCGATATCTTTGCGACGATTTAAGCAATTTAGGTGCACATGAATAACGTAACGTCGCGTAAATTCGTCGTATCACGGTTGTTTGCAATTAATCAAGTAGCCCGAGCTCCGATTTCTCGTATTACTCGTGTTACTCGTATTACCCTTGGCACGCGTTTAACGCGCACGAATCAGCCGATTCCGATCCCCCTTCGCTAGGTACAACTTCCTGCGCTAGATGGAAACACCGATCAGTCGTGGAAGGGAAGGCAGGATGGAGGTTATGCGCCAAATTCCACTCTCTTCTATCTTAAGAATTCCGGGATTCTTTCCACATAATAAAGAATTATGTAACCGTCTGGGTGAATTATCCGAGTTGGTTTGAGGATTTCAAAATATCAAAATAAAGCAAAGCATGTCGAATCGTATAAATCGTATGGATAATACCACGTGAACGGATACAAGTGGACCGGGTAACGAGTAACGAAATCCATCAGTGTTGACAGTAGATCTACTGTGTACATAACCTATCGAACCCTAAAAATATAATATCGACTCACTCGAAAGAATTTTGTAAACTGTCTCTTCGGTTTAAATATATTACGAAAGTGCAACAAACGGAACGAGGAACATTTCTTTAAGAAATAATACGAGTAAGAGATTTATGCGATTAGAAACGTATAAATGTTCATTCGATCTAAATATACAGGTCTATTCCCAGATTCTCTACGTCTCATTAAGTTTGGATTTATTAACGTTCATATTGCCAAGAACCAATCACATTTCTCATGTTACAAGCTGTACTTACAAGGTATATTACCGATACAAGGTTAAGCAATGAATCTAATTATCTCTATGAAACAGTATTCTCCATGCGTTTATATATATATATGTATACCTAACCTTAATTGTTGTCTGATATAGATCAACAGCCATGCAAAGAATGAAGCATATTATTTTCAAGAGGATTGATAGCTCTATTAATTTCGTAACGATATCGAAGATAGGAGGTTTTTTAAATTCATTAATTTCCTAATTCATCTATTTCTCACCTCTAGTTAACGAAATTTTGTCAATAAATTATACCAATACGCATCATTGAAAGTGAAGATAATTGTCGCATGAAATACAAAGAAGATATGTCACATTATACACTTTCATCAGTCGGTAATATACACTCATATGCAAATAATACTATATATAGATGAATATACACATTGTTTCAAAACATTTATCAAATCTTATTCGAAGGATTTACGGGAGGATTGATCTTATTTCGTTGCACGGTTTTATCATCAAGGTTTCGAAAAAGCACGAAGAAGAAAAAGAAGAAATAACGAGGAAGAAGCCTGGTTGGTACATTAATGAAGTAACGCTCGGTACGTTAGCTTCTTATCTTGATCAGGGGGTGATGTCTTCATTACGTATCGGTCCGTGCATAATTATACGACAGCCGACCCGAAAGCTAGCCGTATATGTACGGTGGGTCGGTGTGACAGAGATAGAAAGATTTATTAGACACGAGGCGACCACCGCATGATATAAAGTCCGACGGTAGGTGTTCTGGAAAAAAAGAAGGTCTCCCGGGCTGGCATCGTTTGCTCGCTAGCGATGCCCGCTTCATCGTCAGTCGCGCCAGAGATGTGCCCTCGAGAAGTCGATTAACGTCGTGATCCAGCTGGAAGCGATACCGGGATAACGTTTACTCGTGTTGGAAGCAACTTCTCTCATACCGACGATTTCTAAAGGAGAGACGAAATCCAGAGGATTTCTTACGGTGTAACTCGTTCGGTCGGTCTTTCTCCTGCCACGACTTAGAACGTACCATCTTCGATGTTCATTACAATTTCAAACAAACCTTTGCTCGTTTCCTTTCCTTGACGTTTGGGAAGCATTTCGTACACTCCTTTGAGGATCTTGATCGAAAAATTTCGCGGAGGAGAGTGTATTCGATCCTCCTATCCGAGGGGTCGTTCCTCCTTTACCCAGTCAGGTTTTATTAATCGATCGTGGTTCTTAACGAGAGTTTTGGTACTTCATTATGTAATTCTATTTATTTAGTATCTGTGTCTCGAGTGTTTCTTTTTCTCGTATTTATACTTCGCTCGCGTGACATTTTTAATGTTTATTTCATTACAAAGTGGCATACGAAATCGACGAGATATAAATAAAGGAAAAGAGAACCGCTGTAGTAAAATGGATTAATAGATTCTAATTCATGTATTTTTCTCTCTCTGTTCCTTGTTATTGTACGATCGGCGTTACAATTTTACGTGTTTGCTCTTCCTTATTCGATTCGATTCGATCCGATCTATATTCCTGGAGATAAAATAACTTAGCGTTCACAAACAATTTCAAGTGATCTCTTAAACGATGATAGTAGATCATAAACTGACTAATGGCTCATCAAAGATAACACAGTGTTTTAAGACAATTGGACAATGAAAATAAACCTTTCTCGTTAATGCCTCACGATCAAGTTCTCAAAGGTAGTGCTATTATTGATACGTGTAATCGACTAAATGGTTCTCTATCTTCTCTTGTGTACCATTTCTAATATCGATACTCTGGAACTTTCAGAGACATTAGACGTCGATATGAAATTTCAGTTTGCGTGTTAATTTAGCTCCCCATTAACGATGGCCTAATATTAGTTTGTGCTTGATCTTAGAACGTCAGATACTGTCGATAATCTAATAAAATGTTCTTGTTGAACGCGTTCACGATATGTGTATAAAAGTAATTATCTCTGTTATAAAATTACGAGTAATACACGTAGAGTGGCTAACGAGTGCTAATAACGATTTTTCTTAATGAATTTTGATTAAAAGAAATCTAATTTTGATTAGTGTACGGACATTCTATTTTATGAAAGTATTAGGAATCTACCTAATTAGTTATCAAAAGCAAACGTAGCTCGATCAAAGATATTATAGTATGAAGAAAATAATTTTGGAAAAATGGAAAGATTATTCGAAGATTACCTTTCGACCATTGTAATTGAAACAATTTGCTATAAATTATAAGATATTTGATTAAGTATCTCTGTACTGTCTTTATTAATAACGTATACCAAAATAGTTTCAAAGAATGCCCTTAATTAGAAATTTAATGATCTTTTAGCTTCTAATAATGAATTCTATAAATTCTAAATTCTGAAAATTATATTCTTCTATATATTTAGTTTAATTTAGTCGATTTATAAAATAAATATTAATTGTTTAATATATACTTTGATTCAGTAGATCAAATAAGTACATTAATTATTTAATATTTTCTTGGATCCAATCTTTCAAGTAAATATAAATTTAATATTAAATTTTATCTTGTAGATTTAATTTATTATTTAATATTTAGTTTAATCCAGCTTATCTATCAAATATTAATTATTTTATATACTATATTTTTGAAATAGATTGCAATTCATGAATAGGAAGTCTTCTTCGAATAGGAAAGTCTATTATCCTTGAATGAAAAGAATGTCATCGTACTAATAAAACCTTTGTGCCTATTGTAATAATGTAATAACAATTACTAAAACAGTATCGTTGAACCGTGTCCCTAGATAGAGTCGAATGAAAAAGACAATCTTTGCTAGTTCTACGTTCTATTTTCTCCGATTAAAGAAAGCCTCGTAAAGATAGCCAGTCATTATTCACCTGTAACTGTGCTGCATTTGATCACAATTCTGACTCGTTTTGTCAACGATCGTGTAATGTTGTTCATATCAGTGAGTCGACCGAATCGAACCTTTGGATATGGTCTGGGAGGAAGAGGAGGTCGAAACCACGTGGCAGGAGTTGTCGACCTTCTACAGATACGGACTGAAGACTATTACGTGCAGTCAGTACGATTACGCTGAACGTGGACCGGTCTGTTACACCAGGATCGATCCAGAAAACGAAGAAGTGCCACCAGGATTCGATTTTTCTCCATTAATTTTTCAGAGTCTTTTCTACGTGCAAACGAAAAAAGGTTTCACCTGTTCAGGAAATTATTCCTAATCATTAGCTTATCTATCCTTCATAGGTATCTCGTTTTTGGCTTGCTCTATGCATTTATTACACTTATTGCACGTACGCGTGAAATACCCTGAAAGTATAATACATATAGTCAAATAATAATTTCAATCATCATATTTCAGGTGATATGTAAATTCTTTCGAAGAAGTATTTTTATTGTCCTTACGTGTCTTGTAATTTATTGGATTATACAGTGTGTTTGTTTTATGTGGAAACTTGGAAATATCTTGAAAAATGTGAGATACAGAAAAATATTTCAGAGGAATATTGTAAGATATAGAAAGTCATATAATAATGTAATATTTAGTTTACTTTTTGGTCACTTTGGAAAACTGCTTGATGATATTGATATTTTTAAATAGTAACCACTATTTTTCATTAGATATTCTTATAGCTGATATTGAAATATATTGCTTATGGTTTTTACATAACTATTATCAGGATATAAAATTTCAAAGTTAATAAAGATATTATAATACAATACAACAGTATTCAAATTTCCTAAAGGAGGAACTTCTATTTACCACAGGTAGCTTATACTTGGACTTTATATTGGCACATCAACTCAAACTTAAATTTTAAAGTTTAAGCATAGAACACAATTGTTTTGAACATGATCTTATGTCGGCTGTGAGAATCTGTAATAGAAATATAGGTTCCTATTTAAAACTTTAATATGATTTTCTATGGACATTTAGGTATCACAGGATTATTACTATAGTATGTGCTCCTTTACAGCTTGAAACATTTGTTTGAAATTTTTCTGTGTCTTCCACTGTGTTTCCACATGAAAGGAACAAACTATATAATAAAATTAAATGATTTATTAATTCTTACTTACAATGTTACTGAAGAAATGTAGTTTTAAAGAAGAATAAGGTCAAAGTTGAAATGTTGATTTTTGTCTATAAGGGTTTACTCATTGACAACTCCTCCAGTTGATTTTAACTTATTTTCTAATTATATTATTATTATTTTATTAGTTGATTTTGACTTTAACTCTGAAAGATTTTAGACATTGAAATTTTATTTTGGAAAAAAGAAAACATTACAAGTATCTGTAACCTTCTTCCCCTTTTGATCTTTATCAATAACTTTATCATTCTCAGTGTCTCCATAGTGTTTCTGGTGGAACACAAATGGTTATAATATATTACTTTAATCCTTTTGTACAATGGAATAAATTATTATTAAACATAGAGTAGTAATATTTATATGAAGGGCATCGGGATTTAAAAAAAAAAATTAAAATGTGTATTAATGGCGAAATTTTTATATTTTTATTTCGAAAATAATACAAAGTTTAATTGACCTATGTAAAAGTAAAATATTTTCATAATTTTCCTAAATATGGTATTATTATAGAAATAATAATTTCAATAGTGCCAAGTCTAATAATTTTGTTCAATATTTATTTTATAATGTTCTTAAATGCTACAAAATTTGGTAGAAAATGTAGTAGAAAAATATATTGCAATTTTAATCATTTCAAGTCAAATAATTTGATCTAAAAATGTAAACAATTTCTATTAGATATAATAACGTCATTCATAATATATATGTAAATGATTCTCTACTCGTAATAGATATTTTAACAAAATTTTAATGAATACTGAATCGTTTATAAATCGTTTATATACGTCTTTCGTTCGATTACCTACGTTATAAAAATCGAGTTAGAAACAACATTATGTCGCATTATTTAAAGACTCTAACTTTTCTTCGTTACATTTTAGCCGAAGTGAAAATGCCAAGCGGGAACATGGACAAGCCAGTAATCGAAGATAATCACGATGGTACAGTGTCTCTGAGGTACGATCCTAAAGAGGAAGGACAACATGAAATTTCGGTGAAGTTCAATGGCGAACATGTTCAAGGTTTGTATACTTTTGAAATTTTTATTGTACAGGAGATCTCACAATTGGTGTGCAAATCAGGAAAACGCTGATTTTAAATGAAAAAATATAACGAAAATATAAAATTAGGAAATAATTTTTTAATACAAGCTTTTTTCGAATAATTCGATTTTAAATATTTGTGAGATATGCCTGGAATTCTACAGGATAGTCAATTTTGAAATACTTTCATGTATAAGTACAGGAATGATAGTAATCGGTGAAATTTATTAAGTTATAATTTTTTATTATTTTTATTATTTTTAATTTTTAATATATAATTTCTCCTATTTTAATTTCATATATACATATATATGAATTTCACCTAATACTATCATTCCTGCACTTATGTATGAAAACATTTCAAAATTTATTGTCAGATATTAGATATCTTTAAAAAATAAAATATATACATTAAAACAAAATACTTGAAGTAATATGATTTGTTTAATATATATACTTTATCATATAATTGCATTATATAAACTATATATACGTATATTATAAGGGAAGTTTCAAAATGATATCAGTAAAATTAGGAAATAATTCAGCAAAATATAAGTACATCAGTGCATAAGAAAAAGTACAGCAAAATATGGAACATTTATTACAAATATGCATCATCAGTGGATCGCGAAAAATATTGAAATGTAATGTCTAATAATAGTTGAAAATACAATTAATTAAAAAATGAGAAAGTACAATATATTGTTAATATACTTTGTGTTGGCATAATAACCTTAAAACGATTCTCATGTAACAAACTAGCGCCACCACCGGTCGTAGATATAATAAATGTACAATAATTATATCGTTTCATTCTTTCCTAATTTTACTGACCTTTATAAGTATCTAAATTTACTAATTTTTATTAATATAGTCTGGCAAAATATGATATAACATAAATATTTCACTTATTAAGCCTAGCCAATGTAAACATTCGAATATTTCCACGTATGAATGTATATGAATATGTATATTTATTCTATACATATGCAGTTGCATATTCGATTTGCTATGATATTTCTTGCAAATTCCTTTAATATTATCCACTATATCGTAAATACGACGAGGTGCTATACATAAAAATGGAATAGTTAAATCTGAAAATGAAGATAATCGAAATATTTCTTTATTATAATTGATTCGATATTATACTATGTTGATATACTGAAAAAAAAATAAAAACCTGTATTAATAGAACTAAATTATTTTATAAGTCAGTTGCCAACATAAATTTACATTCAGCTACGACTTTTCAACATCTGAGCATCTGCAAGCACTCGTAACGAGGAACCAATTTACGAATCGAGTCTCCAAAAATTTGCGTCCTATTTTCCGTTACTATTTCTGTATCTCACAGTCAGAATGTATTATTTTATTCTTTTCGTCAAAAATGATATTCTACGCGTTCCCTACTTAAAATTTGTCAATCTTTTTAATGATGAAGAATCCTTTACCATCTTACCTTAAGTCCTATATCGTTGAATTTCCAATACAGTGGTGTAGCAATGTTATTACAAACTATTTAGCATTAACAATTAAATTCCTATTTACCTTAGTTATAAATACAATAGTATTTAATATTATGCTTTAGTTATATATACAATAGTAATACTGATAGTAAAACAATTTTTTGCAGATATAACTTTTATATATATATTATTTATAACTATACCAGAATTATAATATTTATGTTTTGATATAACTATATCAGTACAATGATATTTTATTTAGTACAAAATAATATAATGGTAATTATCTATTATTTAACCCTTTGCACTCGATGATTTTTTGGCTAAAGAAGAGTAGGGGTTCAACAATTTTCTGCCATAAAGCTGACAATATTTTGTTCAACAGGATATAAGAAATCGAGTAATAATTAAAACGTAGAATTATTTGCATACCGTTACATTATCTTAAATTTGGTATATTAATTAATATCGAGCTTCCAAATTTTATCGAATGGTGACTGAAGGTCACCTCTCGAGTGCCAAAGGATAATGTATTCATTAATTAACACTTTGACGACTGATATGGTAATCTGTGTGTTCTACAAAAATATAATTTATTTAATATTTTCATTCAACGATTGAGGAAAAGAATAAAGATTAATAGACGTTTATTCTGGGAGATGTATATTATGAGAGATACAAAACAAAATTCAGAATCTCATATGAAAATATTTGATTACAAATATTACATATATATAATACATTTTAACGTCAATTGTGGTATCACCTTATGAAAGTATCTAAATACTGTATAAGGGTTATAGATGTACTTACTATAGTAGACTTTTAACACTTTATCGACCGACAGTCTATTAATCGGTTGCCATGGCGATGAACAGTCATTATCATTATATGAACAGCAATTTGTTATTTAGTATTGAGGTACGTTGCTTTGTAAGCTTCCACATTTTTATATGGGGGGCGCCAGGGAGATTCTGCGGCTGAGCGGCCGGTCGGATGTGCTTAGGCTGTTGAATCGCTAGCCGTCGGTAAAGTGTTAACCCATTTGAATCCAAACGCGGAATATTCCGCGAGCCACGACAGTCGTCTATCACCGAGCGCGGAATATTCCGCGAGCGGCGACTGTCGCCTATCACCGAGCGCGGAATAATCCGCGCACTAACTTTTCCCATTACCAGTTGCTGAATATTCTTCATATGCCACAGATCACGTTTGATCCCTTTCGTGAACGTGATCTGTGGCATATGAAAAATATTCAGCAACTGGTAATGGAAAAAAGTCAGCTCGCGGATTTTTCCGCGCTCGGTGATAGTCGGCTATCGTGGCTCGCGGAATATTCCGCGCTTGGATGCAAACGGGTTAATGTCACTCTACTCATATAGTATGTATGTATATAAGTATGTTCTATGACAAATTAGAGTACGGTTTCATCGGTGACGTTAATTAAAATATTAATATTAAATAATTAAGTTTATTATTTATTTTATTACGTTACTTTCTTGGTCTCATTTGAGCGATAATGTGTACTAAAATATTCCCAAAAGATGAAGGTTAGATCGGTTAAAATGCATATTTCTCGTTAGGTCTGGTTCCTTCGTTGACTTACATCACTACCTAGCAAACCTCTCACTTATCAAAGTAGGCTGGATGCTCAGTGTTCTAGAGAGGCTACTTGACTCACAGTCGATGCTTTAGTGTCTATTGATTCATTATTCCTGTAATCATTTACTCTTTAACGCATTGAATACTTGCACTCGATTTCCTATTCGAACCATTCTATTAATATCACATTCGAAAAAATATTTTCATAAAATGTCTTTTGATATCTTTAATTATATAACTAATAACTATGACACTTATTGTATCTTACCCCTTTTTCTTTATACTAATTTATACCGAGGTTTTATAAATACAGGTAACCCTCCTATAACACGGTAGATAGGTTCCTAGAAAATACCGTGTTGTATGAAACCGTGTAGTATGAGACCCAAAGCCAGTACAAAAAGGGGGGTTACGTTCCGAAAACTTATTAAAAACAAATTTTTTTTTTAATTCTGCATAAACAACTTAATTTTTATTCAAAATATAAATTTATGTACAACACAAAACAAAAATATTATTTTAATTTAACGCAACTTTAATTTAATAAATTTCTTCGTCATCACTGCTCGATATAATCAACTGAGAACGTTTTTTCGGTGGAATGATATCGCCTTCACTTTCAGAACTTTTTTCTTCATTTAAAGTTCTTGCATCTTCTTTCCTCTTCAAAAAATCTGTAATTTCACTTTGCTTGCTGGTTCTTAGCACGTCATTGTAAATTTCTCGGTATGAAGCTAAACAGTTTTGCAGCTCCCTTTTGAATTTTCGACTTCTTTCAGGGTTTGCATTCAAAAAAAATGACTCGAGATTTTCAACTAAGCTTAGGCCTTCTAGTAATTTTTTTAATGTTAAATTATTAACTGCACAATCTTCATCAGTGCCAGTGTCCTCGGAATCGATTTGATTTACAGCTTCAGATGCCATTTCCATTAAATCCGCTTCATCAACTTCTTCCTCCACTAATAAATCTTAAACCTCCCCAATAACCATATCCACAAAACCTGCACCTCTAATTGATTTAGCAAATTCTAATATGCCACTAATTTCATTTTCCGACGATTCACGCACGTTTCCTATTTCAACTGAAGAGGACCATATCTTCTTACAGCACGTGTTATAGGATGCCATGTTATCGGAGGGTTCCCACAATTCATGAATCGTGTTACAGTGAAACCGTGTTATAGGATGCTGTGTTGTAGGAGGGTTACCTGTACTATAAATTATATCCTAAAGACACAAATGTAATAACTGAATGTCAAAATTATCTTTAATTCGTGTCAAACCGATTTAACACTCCATTTTATGCCTAGATTTCAATTTAACATTGAAGAGGTTATAATCATTGTAGATAATTTCGTATTAAAATAATTTCGTGTTAGAAGTAGCACTACGTATTGCTTAAGAGTAGTGTGAGTTTAATCGAATATATTTCAGTGGATATATCCCAATTAACTCATTTGCATCATAAATGCATATATGCGCGCTAGTTTGTTGGGCATAGGAACAAAACACTAGCGTACGTAGTCATAGAGCGCATGCGCACAGTTAGTGGAAAGTGATGACTGCAAACGGATAAAAGTATTTTTCTAGATAAAAGCAATAATAGAAAAGCTGATGAAAATGGAGGGTTTTGATTCGATTAGTAGTGAAAAAAAAATTAAACCTACAAAACGTAGACGTATTATTACGACATCTTTTGACAATGACATGGCGGGAAGCTCCTAAACGTTGTGTAGTTAATTACACAATTATTAGTTAGTTATTATTTATTATTAATTATTAATTAGTTAGTTACACAAATAAAGAGAAACGATTTTATTGTAAGTACTATTTTAGGTACTATCATACTGTGTAAAACTATTAAATTTAATTTCTCAACTTATTTTCAATATATAACCTCACTGAACTAAATAAGGTTATAAATTCTTCGTGCACGCCATTTTGTTTTTCGTCTTTTCTTCGTCAGTTTGAAATACTTCCATCTTTATACGATAATAAAAATTTTGGTGATATGGGTCAATTTTCCACTTTTTCGAATGATACCAATAGGTTAATAAATTATAGTCTAATTGGGAATGGAAAAGATAGGTTATTTCTCTTATTGGCTGAAATTTTAGCGTGTCTCGCGGTCAGAGTGTCGGAGGCCTTCAAGAGAGAATTAGGCGTGTAAACAAATCACTCTTACTCTTGTGAGAAGTCAGAAGGTTTGTTTTCGTCGTAAGGTGTCTCGCGAGGAACGCATAATCTCTCAAATTTGCGCTTTTCACGCGATGGTCCAAGTTCAACGCGTTCGGTGCGGAATCGATCTTGTTTTGCTTCTCGTTTAGCTACCGGCCGGTACTCAGCGAACGCGTAAACACGAAAAGTAAAAATAGAGAGTAACGAGATGAGGAGCGGCACGGAGGCGACTCATTGAATGACAGTCAGTTATACAAAAGCCATAGAATACTGAAAACATCGTTCGGAAAGAGGGAATTTTAGTCTGCTGCCTCGGAATCATGCACGAAATTGTGTTCCACGCGATGTTTCCAAAGTCACGATGCAACTGGACTCTAATATCAATGTCGAATCAATACGTGTAAAAATAAGTTGAAAAAAGAGAAAAAATTTTCTCATTTCGAAATTTTGTTCTTGAGAAAATTGGATTAAAAATTTGTCAAATATTGCGTATTAACTGAAAATTTCGAGGTATTTTGTGCATATGTACATTCATATATATGCACGTTTCGTATATTTTGTATCCTCGTTATTTTTGTTGAAAGAAGAAAATATATGAAGACAGATTTATTTGGTTCAAAGCTAAGGATTATGATGTGCTTTCTTTCATCCAAGGTGACTTTTTCATTTTGTGTTCGAATGTATTCGTTCGCGTGTATCTTGTGACGAATTCGACGATCCATGGCATTATGATCTTTAAATACCCCAAGTGAAAAAGTCACGCTTGTTTACGAGAATAAGAAATTCAACATTTCTGATTTCGTGTAATTCACGCGCAGATATATACACGCGTGTACAGTGTCCTAGGATACTTATATGCCCCTTTAACCCATTTGCATCCAAGCGCGGAATATTCCGCGAGCCACGACTGTCGTTTATCACCGAGCGCGGAATATTCCGCGAGCTGCGACTGTCGTCTATCACCGAGCGCGGAATATTCCGCGAGCTGCGACTGTCGCCTATCACCGAGCGCGGAATAATCCGTGAACTGACTTTTTCCATTACCAGTTGCTGAATATTCTTCATATGCCATAGATCACGTTTGATCCCTTTGTGAGCATTTCATCTACATCGGTTCATTATATTCTTAACAAGTTTTACTTTTGTTGCGAAAATCCTTTTAACTGCCATTGTGAGTAGGTGCTGATACGAGCGTGGTGATACGAGCTAGTCGTCAGTTGAACGTCGCAGAGCCTGAATACGGCACCTTAAGTAGAGCCATGATGCAAATGGGTTAAAAATAGGGAGGAGTGGTTTCGATAGAAAATCCCAAAAATTTTAATAACCAATTCAAATATGCTCCATCGAATGGTAATAATTTCATCTTCCGGTACCGACCGAAAATAGGTTTCTTACGCCGAAATTCAAGTTTTTTTAACGGATCGTGATATTTTTTTTTACATATTCGAATTGTACGTCAAAAAATATGAAAATTTGGACTCCAACGTTCTTTTGACACGAAATGAGTTTGATAATACAGAAACCATAGAATGGCTTTTATTTAATTAGAGTTTTATAATATTTATATGGAGCAATAGTACTCTCGTTTCTTGCTTCGTGATTATACAAGTTAAGAATACGTATATAACATATTAGACATATATTTATATGAATTTATGTATGTTATATTTAAAGCTCCATTGCACGTTTATTAACCCCTTGACTACGGCAGATTTTGGTACGCAACGGTCGTACCATACGGCAGGATTTGAATTACGATGTGCGCCATTTTTGTGAAAACAAGCGCCCTCCGTGTCAGAAAGCTAAACTACGCCGATCGCCTATAGGCGTCCTCCGTGTCACAAACGCAAAATTTCTAAGCGCCTATAGGCGTCCACAGTAGCCAAGGGGTTGGAAAAAAAATCAAATTTCATGAAATTTTGTAAAATTTGCATATTGTTTACACATTGAAGATATATTTAACACCTTCGTATTATTTTATGTAACTATTTATTTCTTTTCAACCAGGTTCACCGTTCAAATTCCACGTGGACTCCTTAGCAAGCGGTTATGTGACAGCATATGGTCCAGGCTTGATATATGGGGTTTGCGGCGAGCCCGGAAACTTCACCATTTCCACAAAAGGCGCAGGAGCTGGTGGCCTATCACTAGCCGTTGAAGGACCTGGCAAAGCTGAGATCTCCTTTTACGACAATAAGGATGGCACAATTTCAGTTTCGTACTTACCGACTGCCCCAGGAGAATATAAAATCAGTGTTAAATTCGGTGATAAACACATCCGGGGTAGCCCATACGTTGCTAAAATCACAGGTATACACGCGATCCAGTCGTTTAATTCACATCACATAAAATGTATTTTTCGCTTGAATTTACATCCTTGAATCAATATTAATTAAATATTTAATAACGAAAATGAAATATTCGTTGCTCTTGTGGTCTGTTATTCAAACTTAACTGAAATTACAGTACAATTTAAATATGTGCAAGAGACTTCTTAAAAACATATGATACAGGAATATATATCAACTGGTAAAATTGTTTTTATTTTGTATTTTATATTAGAAACAGCTTCTTCACAAATATCTCTGTAAACATATCAATGCTCTCAGAAAAGATACCATAATATTCACAAAACTCCTAATTCACAATTTAATAGTAAATTTAAACATTTTCTTTATATTATATAAACCAACAAATTGTGGAAGTTATTTAAACTTTGAGTTTCTTAATAGTATTCCAAAAACTTGCTCGTTTGTTTCAGAAAGTATATCATTATACATCAATAAAAATAAAAATATGAGAGAAATATAGCCACTATAGAAATTACATTATTTTATTACAAGACTGCTATTTGGATTCGTTTCAGGTGAGGGTCGGAAAAGGAATCAAATCTCAGTCGGTTCATCCAGTGAAGTCCAATTACCTGGTAAAGTGACAGATTCCGACGTAAGGTCCCTAAATGCATCCATCACGGCACCTAGCGGACTCGAGGAACCGTGTTTCTTAAAAATGCTACCAAACGGTAACATGTGCGTTTCCTTCACTCCGCGAGAGGCTGGCGAACATACAGTCGCGGTGAAGAAAATGGGCAAACATATCCAGAACTCGCCATTCAAGATTGACGTAAAAGATCGCGAAGTCGGCGACGCGAAAAAGGTAAAAGTGTCTGGTGCTGGCTTAAAGGAAGGTAAAACTCACGTAGAGAACACGTTCTCCATCGACACGAGGAACGCCGGTTTCGGTGGTCTTTCCTTGTCACTGGAAGGACCAAGTAAAGCAGAGATTCAGTGCAAAGACAACGAGGATGGCACGCTAAATATCTCGTACAAGCCAACAGAGCCTGGCTACTACATTATAAACTTGAAATTCGCCGACCATCACGTGGAAGGTTCGCCATTCACAGTGAAAGTGACTGGAGAGGGTAGTAATCGTCAGAGAGAGAAGATCCAAAGGCAGAGGGAAGCTGTACCAATCACAGAAGTTGGCAGTCAATGTAAACTAACGTTTAAGATGCCTGGTATCACCTCGTTTGATCTTGCCGCGACAGTCACCTCCCCAGGAGGAGTAACCGAGGACGCAGAGATCAAGGAAGTCGAAGATGGTCTGTACGCGGTGGCGTTCGTACCGAAAGAACTTGGGGTGCACACGGTCTCCGTTCGTTACAAGGAGATGCATATCCCTGGATCACCCTTCCAATTCACCGTTGGTCCATTGAGGGATGGTGGTGCACATAGAGTACATGCTGGTGGTCCTGGTTTAGAGAGAGGAGAACAGGGTGAACCATGTGAATTCAATATCTGGACCAGAGAGGCTGGAGCTGGTACCCTTGCTGTGTCTGTGGAAGGACCTAGTAAGGCTCAGATTGACTTCAAAGATAGGAAGGATGGCAGTTGTTACGTTAGCTACGTCGTTTCTGAACCTGGTAAGTGTTTGTCATTATTACAGTGTGATTATATTACATGTAGGTTAGTCGATAAGTAAATTATCCTAAATTTTCATTCAGCTATTATTTTTCAATGTAGGTTACATTTATGATAATGAGGAACCAATTTACCTCAGGATTATAAAGCGGATGTTTCTTTTTTATCAACTGCTATTTGGAGTAATATTTTGTTTATAAAAATTATATAACAAAGTAAATTTTAAATTCGGTCATGAACTTATATATGATAGTTCATGTTTGGTATAATATAGGATTAACTGACATAATTTGATTAAATCTTGCTGTACGTTAATTATGATACTGTATTTAGGTTTTCATTTATTGTTACTATTGTATAGTGAAAATGAAAGTTAGAGAAGGCCTGTAATTTATTGACTGACCTACATATTTATATAGTAATTGAGTAATAATAATTGCATAACAATAATGGAGAAAAAATTAACTTCTATAAATTATGAGATCTTTGCTTGCCCTTTGTATATTACATATTCTATATGAAATTGATATTACGATTTAATATTCTTATTTAATTACGACGAATTTGTCCCTCCTTGTTTTTTTAAGGTCGTTTAATAGTTCGAAAAGAAAATTAATTATATATAGAAAAATTATAATTAAGAATTGATTAGAAAGTGATAAGTTGGTTACATATTTTTGTGACTATGTCTAATTTCTAAGCATTAATTTTACAATGTCTACAAAATTTCTATTCCATTTGATTGGATAAAATCTGTATAAAATCTTATCTATTGCATAACAGAGCAGTTAATTTTTAAAAGAAATTTAACAAATAAATTGAAACAATCGCCATAACCTCAAACTTCGTAATCGATCTCTCTCAAATATTCGAATTCCATTATTTATCTTCGATTTAAGATGTTTCACACCAGATGTCGCTATACAAACTGAATTGAGAATAACAAAAGACCAGTTAATACTTTTGGCAATAGAAACGTCCGAAAATTGCGCGTGCAGGCAATAGTATTCTCACACATCAAGTTGGCAGTATTATTAAGTAATGGATAATGAGATTCATGGTATACTAATTGTAACATAAGTGTCCATAAAGCAGTCTACCACATAACTGTCACTTAAGTCATGGATGTTTGCCAACGTCGATAATTCATATTTTAGTCAGTTAGTCACTTTCAAAGTTATATTGTCCTTTTAGACTACTAAATCACTTTTCTGTGAATTACTTACATCCCCATGAGAATTGATTAAATTATTTTAATATTTTTAAATTTCTTTCTATAATCGAATAGTTACTCTTTTATTTCGAATAAAATATCTGTGATATAAAATAAAATATCATAGCAGGTCTTTAGTAAAATATTAGAATAATATGATAAATTGTATTTTCGTATTATTCTTCGAATAAGTACCAATTTCGTATCATAATTATTATTTTTGTGCTGATATAATTTAATTTCCAATTTACTATAGAAACATTGAATTTTTAATTACTTCATCTCATACATTTCTCCCCTTTTTTCGGTAATTTTTTCTATTTTTAAGCAAAAGTAATATTATACAAATAAAAGTATATAAATAGTTTGAAAAATAAAAATTGTAAGCGTATACAACATTAATCAATTTCTAACAAATTAAAAATTTTTTGACAAAAATCACACTTGTGATATTGTTGTGATACTGACCAAAAAGAGACACCAGTGAAGATTTATATATATTATACTCTGAAATACCTAAGGTGGTAGATAAAACTTACAAGTCAAAAGATTGAAAATTAAAAAATTTTTTTTCAATTTATTTGCTCTTTTATTTTTTATATTCAACTATTCTCATTACTATAAGTAAAAAATTCTGTTCATAGAAAATATGAATGGAACTAATTAATCATTATTTATACATTAAATAATCTAGATAAAAATAATTTTGAAAAGTCGAAAACAAATTTTCCTTTATAAATTAATTAGAAATTAACTCAAATTAAATATCACATATTTATAACACATACGCTGAATATTAAATGTGACATAAAAAAAATTAAAAACAAAAATAGTAATAATAGGTTTTACCAATATACTTTATACATTATAAATTAAAAAATTTAATACAGGGGTATATCTACAGCAAACAAAACTTGTAAATGGAAACGTCATATGATATGTATGTACATACGGATATAGAAAGTATTTTTATAAATATCTTTCTGATGAAGCATTTTGAAAAAAACAGTTTTTCTGGATAAATAATGTAACTAATATATATTCGAGGAATTGCCACTTAAGCTTTTGCATGACTCAAAACTCAAAAATTAGAATGCAAAGTGGACAAAATAATGTAATATGAAATTCCATAAGAATAATTTAATTAAAAAAAAGGGGGCAAATATAATTATTGTATTGCGTTACAGAGCAATGATTTAGCATAGCAAAACAATAGAAATGTGATTATTATAAAAACATGTAACGAAACTAGAAAAATTCTTCTTTACTAGTAAATAAGAAAATAAGAATTTACTTAATAAATTTAATTCAATCAATTGTTTTTAAGAAAGTATTTATAACATCAAAAAATAACAAATTTTAAAATGACATTAATTACACTGTTTACGTTCTGAATAAAAATATATATCAACGTCTGCGCATGCACGCATATACATGTGTCCATTCGATGATTCACGTCTTCATGAGACTCGATGAGTCTTAGTTCTATATAAAAACAACTGAAACAAAACAAAATGAAATTCGTTTAATAACATGTTTCATCTCATGGCATACTATTAAAATTTATCACATACTAGACGAATACACGTAAATACTATACGATATAAACAATCCAAACATATTTTAATTGATAAGCCAAAATTGCAATTATAGTCGAAGGCCAAGAATTATCTGATACCAAGCAACCTTTAAAGGTTTCGAGTCATGAATAACAAAATGAATGAACACCCGATGAAAACGACCACACACCGCGTTCTTAAGGAACAGTGGACAAGGGCTCTCACCAGTCTTCATCAGCTGTTCTCGGCTGATCCAGAAATACCTTCGTCTATATTTGCGTCTAAGGTGGATTCATATTTTGGTGGCTAAGGCTGCTGGACGTGAATTAGCGTAGCCGTTATATTTGGGCGGTGTGCATCAAATGAGGAGAAGAGACAGACGAAGAGAGAGATAGAGAACTGAAAGAGAGAAAGCGTGGACGAATCGAGATCAGAAGTTAGAATCAGGCTGAGGAAAATAGTGGTTCGCGATTTAGCTGCTCTCAGTTCTCCACTTTCCTCGTCTTATCCTCCTTCTTCACGTTTACTTTGCTTTTCTTCCTCTTTGTCGTACAACCGTTTTTACCTTATTCCATTCTTCCTTTCATTTTTACTTTTTTTGTTTTCATATCGTTTCGATTTACAATATCTTATCTTTGATTTCTATCTTCTTGTAAACATTGCCTCTATCGCAATTGCAATTTTTAGTTCTCTATTTTTCCCAAAATATCTCTCTCTATCCCATTAGCAGTCGTTGGACACATTAAATTCGAGTAAAGATACTCATTTCGATTTTTGATTTCTATCGGTGGATATAAACAATGGGCACCTTCATTGCTACCACGCAAATACTCATTTCGGGAAATGAACACGATAATTGCGAGGACGATGGTTAGTCGGCATGGCTTGACAGAAAAATTAATCTGTCGATTTTATTCCAGTCAAAATGTATTAGTCATACGGTTTGCTTAACGTTCTGTTAAAAAATAGAGTAGAAGAATATCAATTAAGACTATAGAATTGTAACGAACTTATGTGTTGGATATACAATTTATTAGAGGTGTAATATAACCTCGAAACTTGATACCTCGGTAACTTGTCCTTTTAAATTTCCAGGCGAATACAGGGTAGGAATAAAGTTCAACGATCAACATATTCCCGATTCCCCGCACAAGGTTTACGTATCACCGGCGATGGGCGATGCTCATAAGCTCGAAGTGGCGCAATTTCCGGAATCCGGCGTGCAACCCGACAAGCCAGCCACTTTCCTTGTTCGCAAAAATGGTGCCAAGGGTGAACTTGATGCGAAGGTATATAATGTTTATTTCTGAAATCATATACGCTCTTAACTTACAGCTTAACTCTAATTTTATTTAATAGAAATCTGTTTTACCTTTATTTGAATAATATTCATTATTACCAATAATTCTTTATCCATAATAGATCAGATTGGTTCTTCTCGCCATCACGTTAGGTTATGTGCTTTGGTAATGAATTTCTTCATAATATTATCTACAAAAGATTTCAGTACTGTTAATTTTATACGAGAAAATATAGTATTGTTTGTAAATAACAAGAAATTGAAAAAGTAACACTTCTTTATTTTGAATCTTTTGAAATTATGCCACGTGTGTGTTTATATTTGATATACTGACTTGAAACGACGTTATATCAACAAGTTTATTTGTTTACCTTATTTACGTTCGACAGAGATATTTCTGTGCAGGATAAACATAAAATTCCCTGTAAAAATTTTGCCAAATAATTTGAATTTCGTGGCTGAAGTTTTCAGAGGCCTTCGTTTTTCTTAGAAACCTACATCATTTTAGTGACAAAGTCCTTGCGAAAACCGCGCGCTCTAAATAACTTCCTCTTGTGAAACGACCATGCCACATCATATTGCGTAGGCTTGCGACGCATGCGCGTACAGCCGCTCGCGTTTTCATGCGTATTCCATTCATGCAACCAAATACTTCGTTCCGATCCTTATTTGACAAAATTCTTTGAAAATGATGTATCTCTGATATTTTTAACAGACTACCTACTCAGTGAATTCCTTTTACGCCTTTCCATATTGCCAACGATAATAATATCTAGGCGGATTGAAGGACTGTATTGTTTTGAACAGAATTTTATGTTATTGTTTTATTTCTTATAATATGTATAATAGAAATCTATTTTGACCAGTGAAAATGTACTTTTGTTCACAAATGTATAGAAGAGTTGTTTGTAAAACAATTTTTAAAACCACATAAAGTAATTATTCGAAGAAAAGGGAAATTCTTAAACGAAATGAGGTTAAAAACAAATATACGAAAATTCAATAATAGGTATTGAAACACAGGTAGTATGTATGTGCTGCATTCAATATTTAATTTAAAAGAAAGCATAGAAGTAAAATTTGAATCTTAAAAAATAACTGTTCAAATTGACGGGATTGAAATTTTTGAAAAAAATATTTATAGTCTACGAAAAAATAAATTCAAACAAGAAATATAATTTTTTTTTAAATTAATCTTTTTAATATTTTATAATTTTTTTTGTTATTTCAATAACTTAGGAAATATTTTATCTTCATTATATTTAAATTATATTGCGAATAACGTTTGATAAAAATTAATATAATAAAAAAATGTTATTTTTTCTGCAGATTGTCTCTCCCAGCGGTGTTGAAGATGATTGCTTCATTCAAGGCATCGATCCTGATACTTATTCGGTACGATTTATGGCGCGAGAAAATGGTATTCATAATATCCATGTAAAGTTCAATGGAGTTCATATACCGGGTAGTCCGTACCGTATTAAAGCCGGTAAAGTAGATGCCGATCCAGCCGCGCTACAAGCTTATGGTAACGGTTTAAAAGAGATTAAAACCGGCCAAAAGACAGATTTTATCATTGATACCTGCAATGCTGGAAGTGGCGCATTGAATGTAACTGTTGATGGACCGAGCAAAGTTGCAATGGACTGTACGGAAGTTGAAGAGGGCTACAAAGTTAGGTACACACCATTGGTACCTGGTGATTATTACATAAGCATCAAATACAATGGATATCACATTGTAGGTTCACCATTCAAAGTTCCTTGTACTGGTTAGTATCACTGTTGTCTTTGTTGATCAATAACGCAAACGATTAAAGATAAATATATGAAATCAATGTATCTATAAAATTTTTTCTGAAAAATCTTCAAGGAATTTACTTGTAGATTACAAGATACTTAAAGACAAAGAATAGACAGTGTGTAAGAAAGATTAGATTTTTAGATTATAGGTTTTATTATTTCAAAATATTTATTTAATCACTCTCTATTTAAAAAAAGAATGAATTATTTTAAAGTGATATTTAATATGTATGTTACTTTTAAAACACACGTTTACAATATTCTTTTTTTTATTTATGTGCAATTGAAGAACTTTTTTATGAGACTATATGTAATTCAATATCACTTGAAACAATATTTAAGCAGCCTTTCATAATAAAAATGAAACTATATAGTCTAAGACTTAAAAAATGAAAATATACAATTTTTAAATAAATTATTTTGTTTATTATTAGCAATGTTAAAATTTATCTATTTTTAATACCTTAATCAATATCTATTATATTGAAATAATGGTGCATGATAATGCTATTAATACAAATTTGAGACAATTTGTTGGCAAGACTCATTGAAAATGCCTACTCATTCTATCGAAGATCTACCTTGCCAATGAACTTGATTATTCTAATATTATACCTTCATGGACATCCTATGAATAGAAAATGCCTACTAAATTATTAGATATTTAATATACTCGAACATTTTAGTTACTTCATTAGTTTCTAGAAATTGAGAATATTGTTTTATTTATATGATTAAAACTATCAAATATTTCTTATGTTTAATCTTACTTACACCAAGATATACAAAACAATAATAACCTATTATGAATTTTATTGTTTTACATTTATAACTAAATTTAGATCACAGTCAATAAATTGTTACTGTTCCCTTTTTTATCAATATTTTATAATCTTTTAGTTAAAAATAATCAAAAATTAACAGCTTAAATAATTCATTTGTAGGTGCGGATCTTGCAGAGAGAGGCGCTCAAGAAACAAGTTCAATTGTAGTTGAAACTGTTCAAAAAATTTCAAAAGCGAAACAAACCGGACCAATTTTACCTCTTTTCAAATCAGATGCTAGCAAGATTACAAGCAAAGGAATGGGTCTGAAAAAGGCATACCTGGGCAAACAAAATCAATTTATCGTAAACGCTAGTGATGCCGGTAATTTATTATTTGTGCAATCATTAATTATTAATATTATCAAATATGTTACTTGTATCCCAAGAATTGAAATTTACAAAATATTAATATGATTAGAACTAAAATATGACAATATTTCAATTTACTAATTTTAAGAAATTTATACTCTTTTCTGTTGAGGTATACTGTTTTGCATCCAACTGATACTAATATTTACATTTTTATGTATCTTTATATACATGTATATCTGAAAAAGGAAATTGCATCTTCTTATTTTAAAATGAAAATTATTTTTTAATTCATTCTTGACAAAAAAGATATAAATTCTTAATATAATTGCAAGAATAGGATTTTAATGTAAATATTTCTAGTCAATGGCAAGTATTAAGTGCTGGATATCTGTGGAAGGAATATTTGAGATTAGAAGATATAATCCAAGCTTTAGGGAAAATATGATTAAATATGTAATGGAAATGATACAGTTTCTTTAAATTCATAGATGAAGAATGCAAAATAGAAAGTAAGAAAATCTATGTGTATAAATATTTGTTGTAGGAAGGAAATTTATGCAAAGTTGTAATTGATTGATCTGAGAATGGGTTATTTTTTGTTGTAGAGTCATTTCTTGTTATTGAATTTATGTTTTTCAGGTAGTACAGTTGTATTGAGTCATATTAATACGTTTATTTATATGTCATTGTAATATGAAGCTATATTTATAAACTTACCTTTCTGTCATATCAGAGATAACTATAATTAATAGTTAATAGAATTTCGTAACTTATATCAGTGTTAAATCCATATTCTGAATGATATCATTGAATAGTTATAAGAAATAGAATCATATTTACATACATGATAAGATTAAATAGTATATGCAAAACAGGATATCTAAATGTATGGAGTTCATACTAAAACAATTAAACAAATTTAGAACTTTTATACTAGTAGATTTAAGACAAAAATACCATAATACATTTCTATGAAAGAGTAACAAAAACATTAAGATATTATATTTAAAGTATGAAGTTTCATTTATGAAACATATGATGATTTATGAAATTATTTATTTCATTCCATATTTCATTAACATAAAAATGCACAATATTAATTTCATTTATCTTATGATGTTTGTATTTATATTAGTTTTAAAGATGTAGCTTGTTACAGTTATGCAGAACAACATATAAAATTATATTTATAACTAATATAATTTTAATGAAGAAATTCATGAAGCATTTTATAATTAGAAACATTAATTTTTTGTTTCGTCTGTTTGTAGGTAACAATATCCTGTATGTTGGTGTATATGGACCTAAAGGACCATGCGATGAGGTCTTTGTGAAGCACACAGGTCGCAATAATTACAATGTGAGCTATTTGGCTCGTGAAAGAGGAGAATATATTGTCATTGTAAAATGGGGTGATGAACATATCCCTGGGTCGCCATACAAAGTCGAAGTATAAATAAACGTGTCTTAAACGGAAAGAATAAGCTGAAAATACGATTCTAACAAAACTCTGCGATAACGTAACGATACGAAGCAAAGTTATCGCAGAGTTTTATTGGGATCGTATTTTCAGCTTGTTCTTATATAATATAATTTAAGCTACTTAGCTTCGCCCTTCAATAATATAGATATTATTGAATCCGAAATGATAAACAAAAGTGAAAATAATATGAACGCGTTAAGTCACGATAGCAAAAAAGTCAATTATTGTTATTTGTGAAATAAGAGAGACTACTTTTATTTGAGGAATAAGAAACACCAATTATGCCTTATATTCTAGTTTGAGATACTTGTCCTACTGAAGTGCGTTCTATACATGCATATACAATCTCTCTACTGCGTTATATTCTTTTAATGTAATTATATTAAATAAAAACGCAGACTAAAAGTATATCATAAATTTTATGAATTGAAATGAATAATTTTATGGTTATAAATTATATGAAAATGAAATAAATAATATGTTTATTAAATGATTTGTTAAATTGTTTACCTAGAAAGAATCGAAAATTTTTAATACATTTTATAAACCTATTCTCATACAAATGGGATCCAAATATAAATTTTATTTATTTTATACATGATTATTGCTATCGCTATTTATTGAATACTATATAAAATGTAGTTTTATATTCGATAATATTTATATTGATTTTTACTTTGTTCAGTCGATAATATATATTTCATTAAAGTAAAAACATTGTATACATTAATCTACAATGTTAAATATTACTTCTACTAAGTATAATTTTCAATTTTCTAAATGCATTTGCATATTAAGTAAAAAGATGAAACTTAAACAGTTATCATGATTCAAGCTATTGAATGTTTTAATTTTTAGTTTTCATATGCAATATTTTAAAGCCATAAAATGGTAAAAGTCGATAAAAGAAACATTTTTTAATGTAATAAATTTCTCTCCGACATTGCTGCATGTTTCAATTATAAAACTATAAAGTTATAGATGCCAAACGCCTGTTGATGAGCAATTCGCCATGCAGTATCAATTTCTTTGAATTTCAGTATAGTTTCAATTAATAAATTATATATCATTTAATACAAAGGTGTTCTATATACTTTACTTCCTTGTATTTAATTCTTAAAATTAATTAATGTTATTAACATTATCGTAAATATGGAAAGGAACAAGTTACACATATACTTTTTGACAATTTTAATATTTATCTGAAATACACAATAAAATGTACTGGAAAATGAAATTGTAATATACTTAGTACATTTCTTTTTCCTAAAAATTAAATTCTTTGTTAATATTTTAAATACATTATATTTAATAGTATTAAATATTAATATTGTACTAACAATGTATTAAATATTAACAGTTAACAGTAAATATTGTTAAATATTAACTAAAAACATTTATTCTAATATAGATAATATTATTTAATATATATATATTAAAAATACATAATATGCATACTAAAATTTACTAAAATAATTGGTTTAAGGCTGATTATGTGTTGGTAGAAGCACAAATCTTTCATTCTAATATTTGTTTACTAAAATATAAACCAAAATTGCATATATGCTTTATATGTAGGTATCCATAATTTTATATACATTTACTTTTACACTAATTCTTAATGCATGAAACAATTGTAAACATTGTAAGTTACTTGTGACTTATGTATCTGGTTTATAAAATATTTTCCTAATAATTAGGTTAGGTAAAATAGTGAATTCTTATTAAAAAAAAACGAAAATATAAAGTTTAAAAGAATTTAACACTATTCTTAGACTTATAATAGTATTTATTTAGCTATAAAGATAGAAAATAATAAAATTTATAGTTTGAAACACATAATAAATGTTTTATCAGATAGAAAAATTAATAAAATTTGTAATATCAACCTGTAGTTCTATAATTAATTATATATGGCTATTGTATAAAAATATTCATTTATATTTGATACTGCATAATATCAATATTGTTATTTATTTTATAATAATTTACAAAGATTATAAAAATTGATAAAGTTTAAAACACTAAAAACAATAATTATAATACACTTTATAAAATGAGATTATATATTATATATTAATCATACTAAATTTGTTAATAAACATATACAATACTAATTTCAAAACTTTTATAGATTGTATTTGTGAAAAGATCAATTTTGTATTTGATCAAATCAAGAATTCTAATGTAATTGTCTATTTAACAATGAAAGATCTATTATATCTATATATATGTTCAACAAATATGTTAAATTGATTTAAAAAATAATGTCTATTAATTAACATTATTTAATTATTTCATTATTCTCATTATTTAATATATATTACAAACAAAATAATATTGGAAAATAACAAGTGATTTTTAAAATGTATTTTAATGTCTGTTACAGTTCAATTTATTTATTTAGTATTCAAATATTACTAAATAAATAAAAAATGGTTGTTTCTAAATTTTTTCTTTTTACTTTATTGGAAATACGGAATTGTTTCTTGCATTATAATTTTTATTGAGATAGAAACATAATTATATATGCATACCCACTTACTTTTATTATTTTATTTTAATTATTATTACCTGTGGTCTGGACGAAATTTATTTGAAATAATTGGAAAGTAATTGCATATAATGTTAATTATTACGTGATAAGTAATGTGTTTCAATTAATGATATGTTCTTTATATGGTCAATTAAATAATAAATTGAAGAATTGGTTATTTGAGGAAATAAGATTTATTACATAACTGAAAATTTGTTTACGAAATAACAATTAGAATACGTATTAAACAATAAGTATAGCAACAGTAATACTATTAATAAGCAATAATATAAACATTCGAAAATACATAATAAAAAATTTCTTTTGTGTTATTGATATTTTCACCAAAAGTAAATAATAGCTAACTATAAAAAATAATAAATAATTAATTTCCCAAAGTAACAAATAATTTTATTAATTTCAAGTACATTAATCTACATTTCGTATGAAATATTTGTTACATCAAAAATAAATTACTTTTTGAATCACTTTAAAAGAGTAATTTCAAAATAATGTAATTTGAATATTTCCCTGAATATACAGCATCTAGTTTGAGATAGATCTTTAAACTACTTCTTCAAAGATGATAGATAACATCTGCTTGGTCTTATCCAAGATTAAATGAAAAATTTAGATCCTTTTATCACATTACACTGTAATAAAAATAACTTAATATAATACATTATAATAAAAATAATTTAAAAAATAATGTAATAATCTATATTACATTACAAATCAACAAGTATAGTGTTAATTTTTATTTTTTAAATAAACTATATGATAAATGTAATATCTATCAATTCAAAAATAAAACTTCTTTTATTTTTTTTTCAATCCTTTCCTTTTTTAATTATTTCTCTCACTTATTATTATTATAGTAGGGTAAAAATAAAATGAACAAAAATGTCTTCAATCTCCTATTTGCAATAAAATTTAGCAATAAAAGGTAAGTACTACCCCTGTAATAATGTCATTTATTAATAATATTTGATTATAAATGTTAATAACACTCATCTTAAAACTTTGTTTAACTTACATTTAATTAAACTTAAAGTTAATATTAAAATAGTATTACAACTTTAATAATATTTACAATATATTAATCATTGCAGAAGTAGAGTTCTTATTCTTTATCTTAATTTTTGTCTTATTCTAATTCTTGGAGTGATTTTTATTAATAAACAGGAAAGTTATTTTCTTCCTTTTTTATATTAAAAATACATAGTATTGTGATTATAGTGGCAATAAGAATAAGTTTAAAGTAGGATGTCAAAGTCAACAGTGCGCGTCAAACGAACACTTGAAGTGTGGGCTGATTCTCATTGAATAAATTTGCATTCAACAGGAAGAACACGATCCGTAACTTGTCATCGTTAGATGTATCGCACCTGTAACCATGAATAACGATACAGGTGCCTTTTATCGCACGAACCATGGAAGTTACATCAGCTTACATTGCACGTGTGATTTCCATTGTTTATTTCTCAACAAACATTTTGAATTGAACAAGAAAAATTTCGTTCTTTCGGATATATAAGAGATAGTTGTCAACAAAGCATATGGATCATTTATATCTTTTAAAATACAATTACTAAAAATTTATTGTAAGAATAATCACATACAAAATTTACAATAAAGAAAATTGTTTATATTCTAGTTTCTAAAAAGTGAACATAAATTAACATTTAATGAAATTATATTGAATTTTGTAACAAAAGTATAAATGTGTAATGTTACAAATTGTGAAGTTTTTTAGAATTTTCTTCGACGGCACATTACAAAAATATGTGAAAAATAACAAATATAAAAATATCATTAATAAAAAATATACAGAGAAATTAAATTAACAAAAAGTACAATAAATAATTAAAATTAAAGTTATGAGATTTTATAACACTTTTCTAACTGGCTCAATTATTAAAAATGTCAAAGTGAGAATAAACGTTTAAAAAAAAATGGTAGTACTGAAATGTTAAAAAAGGAAATCAATGTATTTGTACTACTTTTTTTATAATTTTTGTCATTTGCTTATTTTCATTAATCGAAAATTAATATTTCAAATTTGAAAAATTCCTACACAATGCAACAAGAAAAGAAAAATCCTTGTAATATAAACTTCTATATTTCCAAATACAGATCCACAAAATAAAGGATAATAAATATATACCAAGAATTGCAATTGCAATAATTTTTACAATTCTGCAGAACTTTTTATCAATAAGATTTCATAAATTTCTTAATAAATTACGAGTCAAGATTAAATATAGATGTACATTTATACGTCTATTTGATATAATTTACGTAAATAAAAAATTCCTCGTTAACTATTTTTTCCAATTCTAGGTCATACATACTATTAATTTTTCTGCTTCAACCAAGTTTTCTCATACTTTCCACTAACTGCTGATAATAGAACGTAATAATAAAAAACACAAACCCAAAAACAAACATCACGAATTAACAAATTAACAAGGAATAGCTATCACAAAAACCAATGTCTCTTGTTATTCTCCTGACCTAACCTTAAAAATTTATGATTAACCTCAGCAATGGCAGTACAAAAGGAAATATAAAGACAATCTACAGAGAATAATTATAAAATTATAGCAACGATAAAACGGTAGACTAATACAGTGAGAGAGAAGACATGCTCGTTGACATAGACAAGACCGAAAATAGAGAGAAAAGAAAGAACAGTTAACCGGAGGATGCATACGTAGGTGGAAAAAAGACGATATTATCCAAGCTGTCTATCCGCAAAGTTGGAGATAGAAAGAAGGGAGACAGAGACAGACGTATATAAGGAGAGAGAGAGAGAGAGAGAGAGAGAGAGAGAGAGAGAGAAAGAGATAGAGAAAGGAGGAAAAAGCCGCGAGAATGTCTTTCTCCCCTCTGACTGGTCTGATCCGGTCGGCGGTGAAGTTATCGGAGGTCGTAGGTGGGTAAACGGCTAGGTGGATAGGTGGATAGGTGGAAGAGGTCTTCAGGGCTGCGGATTCTGTCCGTTTCGATAGGATGGTAGGCGGTCGCAACCGGTTTCATAGGTCCCTTACGCTCGAGTTCGCAGGCGTCGAAAACAGGTGCTTGACTTGCGCCGTCGTACGGCCACCCGTTTCGCTTTTCCTCCCAGAAACACGCCCTTCCTCGTGGTTACGCCGACGCCTCCGACGCGGACGATGCCACCCTTGTTTCCTCACTATACCGACCGTCAGACGCTCGCGAGACGCCAACGCGATTGCTTCTTTTATTCCCGTCTTATTCCATCTATTCCTTCCATATTGCCTCGCTCCATGCTCCTGTTCCACGTTCCGTACGATATTATATATTTTCTTCTTCGATTCACCGAACTGCTCTGAAAGACAAGTTTCACTGCACATTATACGCGTATACGCCTCGCTTACCTTTGAGGTTAGTCGCTATGTTTCCGATGTGTCATAATGCTCGTCGATACGAAAGTTTGATCGTAAAGGCCAAGTGCTGTATCATTGGAGGGTAACTTCGTCGTTTTATGCTGTTCCGTTAGCCGAATTAATAGTTCGCGTCGTGCTAACCGTAACCCGAACCTAACCTAAGCTTAGCTCGCACTGGCTCAGTTGCTCGTGCCATTTAAATTCGTGGTTGTGTTTCGTCCCTGTCGAATGCATACGTATAGAGAGAGAGAGAGAGAGAGGGAGAGAGGGAGAGAGAGAGAGAGGCATTCGTAGCTACGTGCGATCTTAAACAGTCGATTCGTATAGTTCTTTGTATCAGTTTTTTAATAAATTCTTAGAACTTTTGTACCTTTGAATCCTTTTATTAGAAAGTATTAGGACTGTTTGCGTCGGCGAATTAATATCTCTATTGAAAATATGGCTCTTTATTGCTTTTCATGACTTTTATGATAGTATTTACAGGTCGAGATATTTCGTTAAAATAGTTCGCATAGAGGGTCAAACGACTTTTCTCTTTCGGTCTCCATTGGTCGAGTATTACACCTAGTGCGACGATCGAAGTATACGTTGTAATGAAAACTGTTTAAAAATTTTTGTTTCTGGAAATTATCATCGGTATTGAGAATAATTAACTGTTCGAGTGATCATCAAAAAGTATTCTTATACAATATAGAGTACGTAATTTTATCGATAAATAAATTGCGATTTTTACTAGTGCATAAGTTTTTCTCAAGACGAATCAAGTATATAGAAAGAAATAACTGTATTATTTAATCCCTGCCAATATAACTTAATCGTAGGTATTAACATGAATTATATTATTTAAAACAGAAATCGTCAAATATTGTTTTGAAACAATGATTATTAATTTCATTGTATCTATGTAGTATATTCAGTTCGTATTTTTGTTTGGTCATTCGAAATTAGCTTTAATATACAATTTCAATTTCTTACATTATCTTTAGAATTTTTTTAAATATTATACAGAAATATCAAAGAATTCATATATAACATAAATTATTATTAATTATAAGGAATGTTACCAGATATTGAACAACATGATAAAATAAAATTTGTAGTCACCTATGGAACAGTTAATCTAGTCTCTTAATTCCCTGTCCCCGAGTAATGACCTATTTAATTTCAAATATTTCTCACTGTCGAAACACCTAAAATTCTTCTTCCCCATAGATTATCTCGAAACGTATAATCCATAACATCCATGGGGAAATGAAATATTCACAAATCTTCATAGGAAACATTGTACGAACAGAACGATCGCAACAAGAAATTCGATTTACTGACAGTTGACTAATTTTATCCCCAAAGCTATTATTTAAATACCAACTTGTTAGCAATCTCATAGCAAATACTGTCGAAAGAACGCGAGTTACAGTATCGAGTCGTGTAGAATATCGAACGAGTAAGAGTTCGGTGTGGCAAAAAGGCAGGCGCGTAAAGGTTAAACGATAACAGCTCGACAAGGTAGAAGAGGAGTTTAAACGAGGTCGGCCACGAACAAAGCAGTGGGTAGCGAGGAAATCACGAGTAGCCGGAGGTGGTGAAGTGTGGAAGGTAGTGGCACGTGAATTCGCGCGTAAGTAGAGGAGGTCAACTGGTGGCAGGTGGAGGATGGAAAGCATAGGCGGAGCCTTCAGTTCCGCCTCCACCTACGATCCCACCTCTTATTATGCTCCTCGCTTTCCCGGGACTTTTTCCGACCTTCCTCTCTCTCTTTCTTTTTACTCTTTTCCATTTTTCTCTCTGTCCTCGCGTTCTTTTTCTCACTCCCCCGAACTCGTGCACCGTGCTATCTCTAGCTTTCGTTCGACGTGTTTTTTCCTCTACTCCCGGGAACGTGGACGTGCCACCTCGTCCCCGCCTCTCGCCCGTTCACTCCCTCCCGCTTCTTTTCACCCGCTGTCTTTATCCACGGCGAAAAGAGAGTCGATCCATACGCGATCCTTTCGCGAAAGCGCACCTGCAAACCGCACAGCCCCACCTTCGTTTCCAGTTCTCCACCTACTCCAGCGCTACCGCGAACACGCTTCTAACGGGGTACAGCCATTTTGCGCCAGCTTTTTTTCCTCCCAACAACTTGACTTTGTCGTCGCTTTATTTTCTCCCGTGTTCCCAGCGAAAAACAGTTTCAGCCGCGTTTCCCATTCTTACTGTCGGATAAAAAGAGGGAATTAAAGGAAAGCTGTTTTACCGGCCAGCCACTCGCCGCTAGGCGATCGTTACCTGGGCTTTACGTTTGGGCTATCGACACGGGAATAAAGAGATAGATGGTCGTTTAGATTGTCCGTGGATAATTATTATACGCATGCGCACGTGCGAGTCCAATGGCGAGGAATATATGGCTGTATTCAAGTTAAATAGGTATTTTAAGATGACGCAGAGAAAGTATCTCTTTTAAATTACTTCTCCACAATACTATGTAATGTATTATGTAAGTATTTCAAGGAAACAGACAGGAGGGAAAACTTGTTCTTCTATTAATAGATTCGGCTTGGTAGAATTGAATTTTATTGTGTATTTAAACATCTTAATAATGATTTTTGCATTTCCTTAAGACATCATGTATATCTGTACAGATCTTATCCTCTGTACTTACTACTTTAATTTACGTTTGAAAATATAGTTATTAATTTCTTTTATTAGTACACATTTATATTTATTATCTAGTATTTATTAATAAATTTTTTTTATTAATTTTATTAAATATCTATTAAGAATGGAAAATTGAATTTATTGTTGAATTTTATTCACTTTTTGTTTATTATTATCAATTTTTGTCTGTACGTCTTACCAATGTTTTACCAAGTTTTGATCGTACGAATTCAACGAAATAGTTTTCATATTATTTGTCACTTTTCAAAAGGAAAATATTTCAAGGACACTTTCATTGATAGAAATCTTTAGAAGCTAGATTTTTATCCGCTTTTAATTTATATATCATGTGCACTTATGCCAGTCACCAACGACATGCTTCATACGTACTAAATATTCTGGAAATAAAAGTCTTTTTATCGCAACGTTTATGTTTTATCCTAATCACTAGAAGCATAGACTATAAAGTTTACCTGAATTACTTCGGTAAGGTTAAAAATGGTGTGCGTGACGACAAACTTGGCACGGAACAAGATTAACCAGAGTGACAATCCTAACCAAGCTTTTTCTTTGTCTCAGGATTATATTAGTTGGGTTACTTAAAATATTTAGAATCTTTGTTAAAATTTACTGAATTTAAGTAACGTAATGTTGAAATAAAATCAAATTCAATTCGAGAAAAGTAATTATATATTGAATTAAAATTATTTATTGGGAATCACATTTACACGAGCTATATAATCTCTGTTGGATATGATAATACACAGTATTACGAAGTATGTGTGTACTGCAATTTAATATGTAATTTAATATGTAATTCGATATGAGCTTAAACAGTTCGTTGCATCGTTAAACGTATTGGCAACTACTTTTATGCTATATTGAGACAAAATCCTGGTTTCTTATTGGAAATGAACATGATAATTTTTAAGATTATAAATTTATGCATGTCTATAACATTATTATATATATTAATTAATATATTAGTCTACACTTAACTTCTTATTTAATATACATTATAGACATACAATATGTTTAACAATATAGAATAAGACATTCCATATTTATTTTTTTCATAGAAAATAACGGTAATTTTATTTCATAAATTGTAGAACTTACTAATGGTAAGAATAAATATTTAGTTTTGGAAAAGTTGCTTTAATATTTTTGATTAGTATAGAAAAACTTTTTGTATTGATAAATAATTTGTGAATTATTTAAAAATATACATTTTATTTTAAGTAGACAGTCTTATAATTATGAATCTTTTCTTTGCATGATGTAACGTTTCAACAATAGTAGTAAATGTTATAGTTTGTAGCATTATTTATAAACAATAATATTAGAACATCATATAAACCATAATTAATACTGTTATAATTTATTTAACAGTAAATTACTAATTACTACAATTACTGATTACTACAATACTAAATTAGATATAATCAAATTTATATTTTATAAGACTTGAACTTTTACAATGGCTGAATATATTTGCAATCGCGAGATTATTTAAGACGAGTTATAAAAATAAAAATTTTCATGTCAAATATTTTTATGTGCATACATGCTCCTTTAGATTATGTTACAAATAGAGAGTTTTGAGAACAGTTGTATTAATCGCAACCAGAGATAAGACGTGATTCCTGACTTTTGATCAGTTAATGAAAATATCATTTCCTATTTAAAAGGATTCGTGAATATATAATTCTTATACAAAAAATATTTTTAAACATTTTTCATTTGTTAGTTATAATATTCAGAAATTAATTATCTACATACTTATAAAATTACTGATAATAAATCCAACTTCAAATATTGTATTATTTAAAATTTCTTATAAATGTATTCCTTATACATATTTTATTTTTCTATAAATTGCTATTCGTTTAAATCGATATACAGGGTATTTCGAGTTGAAACTGACTTTTAAACGTTACCCGAGAAAAAATTTGTATTAGACTGATATCACAGGCGTATTTACTTACAAATTGTAATTCAGTTGTTTAAAACTCATGTTTCTGAATAAACAAATCAACAAGTGATATCGGGTGTCCCAAAATTCAGGCAATAAGTAATTTTGACAGAAAACGTAGGTATTTAATTAAAAATTGTAAATATTGCTCAACAATAAAAACGTGTTGTTCTTTCGTGTATCGCTCCATTTTCAATAACCTTGAACTGTCAACAGTTACATTGTCCGTTTTTTCCATTGGTAATATTTTGCCGCACATATGGTACAAAATTTAAATTTTGCATGAATTTTGGGACATCCCAATGGTATAACGAGATCGTAAATTAAAATATTAAGCAGTGACTTAACGATCAATTAATGTAGTCACATCCAAAGTATTTTATAGAACCAGCTTGGCTCTCGAACGTCAATCAATTGATATTTAAAATTTTTGTGTAATATGCACTCTAAAGAAAGCAACAAATTATGCATTTATAAAATCTGTTTTCTAAATTTTATATTATACGAAATCTGTTCGAATATATTGTAAAGTAAAAAACAAATTTTAAGTTGACATCATACCTGAATGAGGTTATATTCATTTATACGTCTCGTATTGCAAGTTTCAGCTGTCGAAAACTTTAACGCCTGATCGATTTCATAACCTCATTGTATCGACTGCACCCAATTATGCTTCCACTGGCTGGACTCATTGAATATCGATCACTATTAAATTATGATACTTTTCATCGATTCCCATAGATCAAACACTGTTTCACGTGATTGGTATATTTAATCATAATAGCATTTCTATTCTATGCAGAATTTATTTGATCGGAATAGAAACGAAAATTTTTATTTTATTAAAGAAAATTTAGCGTTTAGAATCATGCCTCGATGATAAAGTTGAATAGTTTATAGAACTCTTTTTCATTTAAGATAATTTCTGAATACGTTGACGAAATTTGTGGGTTCATTTTCATGTGTTGCATAATACCTTATAAAAAATGAGAAAATAATAGACATATTAAATAAAGGCATAAACAGAGTGAAGAATATGCACAAATTGGCACCGAGATTTGTTTATTTTATCTAATTAATATCAGCTCAGTTTTGAAAAAAATATCTCCAAATTAAATTGAAAAATTATAATTTACACGAAATGACAATAATAATTACTATGCAGTATTTAATTAATTATAATCTTTCTACTCTTTAAATATCTCGCTTACATAATTATGTATGTATAATTATGTGTATTTATATGTATGTATGTATAGTGCAATTACCAAGAATATTCGTTAATTTTAATTCAATTTAAATCATTATGTTCATGTAAATATGTATTCACGTGAATAGACCATTAGTCAAAATTCTAGATAGTAAATGTATTCTAATGCCCAATTTAACGTTGTAGTGGTTAATACTGTAAGATTCACTTTGAAGATATTTTACTTCGATTGTGCGCACTTGTAAAAATATCCACCGATACTCGATAAAAACAAGAAAACGATAATAATACGTACCTTTGTTTTGGCTTCAGCTCAATATGCTTTCTCGAAAAATGTCCACACGTGAATCCAAATCGTATCGACTGTTGCGGGATATTCCTAAGATCGAGGGAAATTAATTGCGTGTAGAAGAAGAAAAAATTGATAGTAAACGATAGTTCTACATTCCATGATCGTTTTATTTCGATTACAGAACAACGCTCGCAACGGGGAGCCGGTTTCTCCTGCTGGTTTTAACTCGATTTGTGTATTTACAAGAACTTTCTCGACGTGCATGAGGAGACACGCAGCAATCTAAAATCTTGATCGAGAGAGAAAGAGAAAGAGGGAAAGAAAGAGAGAGAGAGAGTGCATTCGAGCCTTTCGTACTACTGTTTTCACAAACATTTACGTTTCCATACGTAACGAATACTTCGACATATCGCCTCCTTCTCTCCAACGATCAATTGATCGAGTTGCCTACTTAACCTTAAAACAAGAATACCGTTCAACGTAACCTGCATCTTATCATACATTTACAGTGAACAAGTTGCAATGATCGTATCGAATCGCGCGGAAACCTTTCAATTGTGAAACTATAGTAATTCGAATGTTTGAGAAGTGATGGAAGAAAATTTGTAAATAACATTTTTAAGATTACAATGCTTTACACGTAACTAATGATCGATGTGCAGTAATGAAAATCGAAATGTTTCATGACACAATTTATCAAATCATTTTGAATCGAACCATCGTTTCGAATGTAATCTCACTCGCGTTGTCAATAATTCTGAAGATAGAAAAGGAAAATCAGTAATAAAATAATATACTCACGAAATAAATAAGAACCTTTGAAAATGATCAATTACGATTCGTCTTGACCATTCTTTTCTTTCATTCCACGGATGTACGTAATTTCTTTCTTTTCTCCCTCTTCGTATTTTTCTCGACGAATTTTTCTATTTAAAATAAACGATATTTCTCCCATTTATATATATGTATGTGTGTATAAAAAAAAACATACGAATTTGATTTATTTATTTTAATAGCTACTAATCAATTTATCCAGTTTTGTATCGTGACTTTGGTCGATTGGATTACACTGATGTTTGTGATTTGTAATTAACAAATTTCGATATAGCTTTCGGATAATGCGTATTTTATAAAGAAATTTGTAGAATAAAATTCAACTCGTATATTACTGTCAAATTCACTGATTTTTAACGTGCATCTTATCCATAGAATTAATATTTTCACGAATATTTTATTCAATGCAAACAGCTGAACATTTTTAAAGAAATTTATATTTGCAAACTTAATGGCATCTTAATTCTCATAATGATTGGAAACACTTTATTAAATAATGTAAATCTGTCCTTTAACATTCTGCCTTAATCAAATTTCCTTTATTACCGATAAAATAAAATAAATATACGACTTCATGGACAAAATTAAAAAGTAATTAGTACTTAACGGAAATTAATATTTTCTTTTACACTGTATAGTGTCTAAATTGCATATAGTACGTGGATATTACATAATATTTATCGTTAAAAAAGCAAACGTATACCGATCTTCCTTTTGGATGTTCTTTGCTTGCTTCGGTTCGAATTAAAAGGATTACATAACAAATTGCTAGATACTCGTAACAAATGCTAAAAAGAATTCATACTCCCACTTGTTCGTGAGCTTTGTTCGTATTAAATACAATAACTTTTGACTATTTTCAAATCGTTCCTTTCGCGTTACGGAAATTCTACTGGAAATAGTTGCGTTAACAAAGTTGTCGATTATATTTTACACATACAATAATACTCGTCTTTGTAAATTGAACTCGATGAATCGTAGACACAGATACATTGTTTCTTTCGGAAGAGGATTAAGAGAAAAACTGTAGATCCTGCAAAAGGGGCGACTTTAAAGTAGACGTTAATCGTTCGAAATAACACCTAGAATTTCAGGTACGCGCGAATAGTCTTCGATTCGAATCAGGTTCGACAACGATGCTTGACACTGCCCTCTAGACTATTACCTACCGACGATAATCAGACGTCTAAAAGTATCGTATTTACCGCCTTACCGCAAGCATTAACCTCAACAGACTTCTTGACTATCTGAAGATATACAGAGATACATTGTAATAAAAACGAAGGAAAACGAGAACGTGTACAAATAATTAATACGGTAAGTTATAATTATAATTAAATTATTAGAATATTTGTATTTGTGACATTGAAAATGTTGCTCGATCTGTACGATCGATTCTTAAGTATCGAAGTAATTATTTTGCAAAATAATGTACAATTTTTCTACTAACATCTTACAATAACTTGTCAGCGGAGTACGATGAAAATTGGTCTGCGTGACGAACGATAAAACATAATCGACATTGCTCGACTCGGTTCGATCGAGACATCATTCACGCGCGCCTTTCACGGCTTAATTTACTAACGCTATAGTGCGTATCAGTACGTGGTAAATCTAAAGGAGTTAATTTAACGTGGCGCATAAATATGTACAGATATTTACACGATCGAAACACTTGAAACGCGTTGATTTTCTTACGATCGACCTTTCTACGAACAACTCGGAACCAACAGCTTCTTGTTTGGCACGCGACTCCCTTCACATGTAGATACGCCGTAAGTCTGAAGGCGAGGTTATCATGTTGCATTGTGGACACAGCTTTTTCGCGCCCTGAAAGGGATAACTCTTCTCAAAACATTTTTTCTATGCTATTCAAGCTTTCCTATCTATCTTCAATCCTTTCTCTGACAATTTCACTATTCTATTTTAAAATTGTTTATAAATGATAGTATACATATATTTATGTTTCTAAATATAGTAATGCAAATTAAATAGAATTTAGCACAACATTCATATGGTGTTATATCTGTAATTTTAATTTTCTGTAAAGGAAAATAATTTTGGCACGAAATATTTAACATGCATTAATATTATGTGTTAATAATTTGGTTGCATGTAAATGTATATCACGTATCAAATGTATATACAAAACTATATCACATGGGAGATTAAAATTAGAAATTATTGTGTTATTTAAATAAATAAATAATTATTTTCAATTCAAATAATATTTTATGTACATAATGTTGTCTAATTAGAATAGAAATTTTTTTGAATTAAAATATTTGATTGTATATACTTGCGGCAAAGATTTAAGATAAAACTTTGCTTCAAAATTGATTTTGTAAGTAATATATCACCTGTCAGGGAAAGAATTGCACGATATGTAAGCATTCAACAATGTCTTTTTATTGTCATTTAAACAACATTAACTTAAATTTTTGAAATAAAAAGTTCCTAAATCTGTTTCAAAATTACTTAAACTTTCAATTAATTTTTCTAAATGTTCTATAAGATTGTAATTTTCATTAATCAAATTCCAGTTTTTCAAAATGTATACTTTACGTTTTGTAAATAAATACCAAAACTCAAGTTATCAGGATGTAATCTGAAAATTAATTTAACAAAATATTGATGACTTACCAATGTGTGTAACCAGCATTGCTCACAATGCACATGCCAGCAGCAGACTGAAGTCACAGGTTTTTTATATTGTTCCTGTAGACATAAATAAATCAAATATTTGTTTACATTAGTAAATCACAACCTAAATAAACAAGAATTTAAGGATTGTCCTTTTTAATATTCTACTACAATGTAATAATTTGTAGGATTTTGGAAATTAGTTACTCAAAAGAAATTTGGACAAGATTGAATACTTTAAATAACAGAAAGATTAAATACTGCTTTTACATTCTGCTAACTTTCAATTATTATATTTTATTATATTTCATCAATTATTATTCAGTGAACTTGCTATATACCATGTAAGTTTATATAAGTACGTACTATGTAATATGTACTCAAATCTATATGCATACTAATAATACAAATACATGAGTTAAGGTTATGTGCAATTATGAATTATGAATTATAAGTGCAAAGAGACAAAAAATCTTATGCTATAAATATTCTTAAACTGTATTTAATCAAAATGGTCAATATATTCTATTCTTTTTTACTATGTAACATGTAAGTTATATAAGTATTCATGTATATATCATGTAACACATAAGATATGCAGCCAGTCATTAAATTACAATATAACATGTAAGTCATGTAGATAGTAAGGTGATGATAAAATTACTACATAACATGTAAATCATGTACGTAGTCATCAAACTACTATATAACATGGAAGTCATGTAAGTAGCAAGGTAGTCATAAAATTACTATATAACATGTAAGTTACGTAAGTGGTAAGGTATTCATTAAACTACTACATAACATGTAAATCATGTAAATAGTCATCAAGCTACTATACTGTAAATATTACATGACTCCTTTTCTTTAAGAAGACACTTAGACATGTAATATACTTGATATATGGATGACATAGAATATGTTATATCATAAGTAATGATTATAAGTAATACTTATAACAATAAAAACTCACCATGCAGATGAGACACTTAAACGGCTGACCACGCATTTCAGCCTCTAATTCCCGAATCCTGCCTCTGAGAGCCTCAATCACCGGTGTGTCACCATCCCTTCTGGGCGACGTCGAAACGCTCTCATCTTGCTCGTTCTGGCCAAGAGGTGTCGTCGTACCTGGTTCAGGCTTCACTTCGACCAAACCTTGGCCAATTTGTTCGGGTGTGTGCGGCGTGTTTGACGCGTTTGGCGATATCACGGCTTCTCGAAGAGCATCTCTTTCTTTTTGTTCTCTTGGGGTGCCATCCATGCGCGGTGCAATTACGTCTGCCTCGGAATACTGTGCTGGCCCAAATTCGGCAGCGTCGTCACCGTCGACCACCAAGTCGACATCTTCATCTTCGTGTTGATTAGATCCACTATTGCCACCGGCTGATGGACGATTGCTCGATGACGTTGCCAGACCTGCAGCTATGAACAGGAGAACGATCAATTTCTGCTCCATGATTCCAAAGAACAATAGTATTTACATGTCTAATTACAAGGAAAGGGAGATAAATCGCTATATCGATATCTACAGGGTGTCCCAGTAACGGTAGTACAATCAGGAAGGGGGTGATTCTATATGAAAAAGCAAATCGAAAATAAAGAATAAAATTTTTTTATTCGAAGCTTCGTTTTCGAGAAAATCGACTTTGAATATTCACCGAGTACGCGTGCACTTAACTTTGGCAATGGCGGATGGACCATCAGTATACCAGCGTTCTCGGTGGATATTCAAAGTCGATTTTCTCGAAAACGAAGCTTCGAATCAAAAAATTTTATTCTTTATTTTCGATTTGTTTTTTCACGTAGAATCACCCCCTCCTCAGTTGTACCATCGATACTGATGTATCGATGGTCTATCCATCTAAGACATAGTTAAGTGCACGTGTACTCGATGGATATTCAAAGTCAATTTTCTCGAAAATGAAGCTTCGAATGAAAAATTTTTATTCTTCATTTTCGATTTATTTTTTCACGTAGAATTACTCCCTTGCGAGTTGTACTACCGTTACTGGAACACCCTGTGTATACGATAGTGACCAAGCTGAGGTTTATGATGTGGATGGGAATATTCTTCTTTGAATAAACTCCTTTGAATATTTTATTAGTTTGGACGTATTATATTAATTTTATTAGCATAGGGAAAATAACAAAAACTTAATTGTTGATCAAGTCTTTGTTGATCAGGAGTGATCGATGTATCGTAATCTTATTCTCAGGATTACGGACTGAATACTATGTGGACAACAATGGACAGCTGGAGTAATGGAGTTTAATCATCCATGACAACACGTGGATTTAGCAGGATTTGAGGATAGACGATCGACAGGATGCGAACGGAGATAAGATGAAATATCTTCGAATTTTTGGGAACCTTTGTGATTGAATTTAGTTTTTTGACTGCTATCATTGATTAAAAGACATTGTATATACATTCTGTATATAAAAACTTGATCAAAGATAGACATGCATAGCATAATTAGTCGGGAACAAGATCATTGAAACATAATTTAAATAGTTAATATCACGATTATTAAAATAATGTCATTTGTGGATGTCTTCACTGGATTGAATTTTATCATGATCAATAATGTTATATCGTAATTTATTGTAATAAATATCCAACTCGAATAATAAAATAAAAAATTATTTGAGAGCTTTAATAATAACGATCTAATATTTTGAGCATTATAACGTTTAAAATGAAGTATTCCATTTTATGTAGACTGTCATTTTTGAATCAGTAATGTTACTAAATGTCACTAAAAATTTTATAGAACATTATTTACTTTTAAATAAAATTACAGATGAATATAAAATTCCAGTTCCAATTTCAGTTTAATTATTATGCAGTGGAAGACTCTAGTAATATTAACATTGTTTTAGGAAACACACACTCGATTCATTATTCAAAATTTGTTTAACGACATACGTAGAATACAATCCCAAAATTTGTATCTAATTCCCAAATCATTGTGTTTCGTATAACGTGAAATTAATTATTTTTGCTATTCAAGAAATACCTATATTGTATTATATTTAATCAGTTGACATACATAACGCTGTTGTATAACTTTGCTGCAACGAAGTGCAACAATTTTAACATGAAAGTCGCAGTATTTATAAATTAGTAATTATTTTTTAATTGTAAATTCTCACATTTTAGATCGGCAAATTTGGAGAATTATTTTTAAATTTCTTTTAAGAAAACTCAGAGAACATGGTGCTTTAAACCTTTTCCTTTTTTCTCAGTAAATGCCTGAATTTTATAAATAATAATTGTACTTGGAATTGTAATAGTTATATGTCAAATTGCATAATCAAGGTATATACTAAGTATTATTTGTCTTATTATTTTTATATTATTTTTCATTTAGCACTTGTACTGATATATATAGAAACAATTCTGATTATTAATAAGGTCCACATTCAGTGATTGGAGTGATCAATTTCGATCTATCCCATTTTTCATTTTCATTGAATACTAAGCACCATATTTCCGCTTTTAATATCCTTTTGACAAATTTTTAATTTTCCTTTCAAACTATCCTCTCACTGATGTTCGAAGAGACTTTCAGATCTCTCAGATCAAATTTCAGATAATGTTCCAAATCACTGTTTTCGAACCCTTTTCTGTACTATGAACTGTACTATAATTTATGTCTAAAGAAAACTTCTATTAAAAATGCAACATCGTTTAACCCATTAACTGCCAAATTTCTTTTTTTGAAATTTTTGGCCGGATAAGTTATATATATGTACAAAAGGTTGTGTAACAGTATAATTATATTCAAATTACGTTTTGTTTTGAAAATATTCGATATTTTTGAAAAAGTCCCAAAATGGGTATCGTTATAAAATGATCGATAAAATCATTTCAATAAAAAACAAAAGACCGAGTAAGTAACAAATCGTTACTATAACCTCTAAATTACATATTTATGTACGGTATTTCATTATAATATAAAAACCAAACCAAAAATATAATGCTTCAAATATGACAATTCTGTTCCGTTCAACTTACACGCGAATTTCAAATTTGTTCGCTTGTTGTATAGAAACGAAGCACGGAATACACACTTTTTGCTACGTACAATATTGACTGATATATATAGAATAAAACTAAACTGTCAGGCGTACCAAATATATTTTTGGCACCGAGTGGTGTACGTAAAATTCCAAAATCCCCAAATGGGGATCGTGGCAGCTAATGGGTTAATCTCTCATTTTAATGTTCCTACAGTCACATTTTCCTCCCCATGTAGTGCTCAGACGGTTTCCTGATTACACTCAAAAATTTCAAATTGTTAGCACGAAAAGGACTTCGATTGCATTCAGCGAACTCTTTTGAGTATGTCCTTCTTTGATCTACCCTGTCTTTGATGCAGAGATGTTCAGAGGCTACCTTTACAAACTGTTTATTCTCTTTATCCTTTGCCTTTAGCTCGATGCCACGTTCTGGCTAAATCATTAACAGTTTTCGTCTGAGATCGTTTTATCTATTCCCTTGCAGACACCTTCAACATCGTATACTTGCTTTTATAGTTACTTCTCGTTATACTTTTCCTCGTCTCGAATATGTATACAGAAAGACAGCCTTGAATCGTTTAGTGAGAGCGACACTTTTGATAGAAAATGTCGCTTTCTCGTGAAAATTGAGACGAAACGAGACGCTCCTTTAGAAAGCACCATAGGAGGAAAGTTTAACGCATTAAGTGCCTAGCTTCCTGTTTTGCTTGCCGTTCCGTTCAGGCCCATACTCTGCCGTCAAGTGGACCACCGGCGGTGGGCGAAGTGTTCATAAAACTCGAAAATACTGTACCAATTGTTATAACAGGAATTCCCAAACGTTAGGTCCGAAGATGGCGAAGAATTTGACACCGAAAGTTAGCACCTTTTGGTCCTAGTCTGGGTTGGTCTCTGAGGACCGGCCGGGCCCGAACGGAGTCTAGCGCTAGTTCCTAGGGATCGGCGTGGCACTTAACCACTTGAGCTATAAGGACGTGTCACGCACGTCGAAATGCTTTTGTTCCAAAATCGCCAGCGACGTGTATACCACGTCGATAGGCATTTGTCGCAGAAACAAAAACGACGTGTCCGTCACGTCGGCTGACAGTTAGATCGCAGACGCAGTGCAGTGTCAATGTAATGCTTTACCGCATGTTATATTGTAGAGCGCAGCACGGCAACCGAAAGTTAAATCGTAGTAAAGTTAAAGTGGTTAAAGAAACACTGGACCGTTCTGACACACGCGTCTTTGGATTTCTTAACACCGCAAGTGGTTAATTCAAATTTATTGTCTCATTGAATACTTGAAGCACTGTGTTCGTTTCTCTAACCTTTGAATCTACGACAAAACGAATTGGTAATTCGGGCCTATCTGATGAAATTATCTTTCAGGATATCCAAAGATGAAGGTCTTTTTATTTGTGAAATCACGATGCCTAGAAAAGGGTCAGACAGTATACTTTATTTTCGGTATAGAGGGAGACTATAGACTCAGTCAATATGAGAGTTAGCACTAGAACTACCAACCCAGTGAAAATGACTGGTCCCACAATTTTCTTTTTTGCAATCACCGAACACATACACCTGTTTTAAGAATAAAATCGGTACCAACTCGTATTAAGAAAGAACTGTAATCGATATATTCACTCATATTCATCGAACCGCATCGTATTACCATAATCTGTGCACGTTATAGTTAGGTGCCCACTAAAGATCGGTAGTTCTAGTGTTAAGAAATACCGGAGAAAAGGTAATCGTTTGATTGATATAAGCTTTGTGACTTGTTTCAACATGTTATAAGCTATGTAAAACGATATTCAATTTTCAAAAAGGTCCCGTATTTAGCTTCGTGACGTCATCATTTTGAGGAAATCTTTTTCAATATGGCCTGTCGGTGTGCAGGATTCCAGGAAAATAGGGTTAGTTATTGATAGAAACTCAAAAAGGACTCGAAATTATAACATATTCGCTAGGTATTGACGTTCGAATATTTCAATTCTTTTGAAAATTAACGAAATGACAGCTATTTATAGTTGATCTATCGAATTTTTACGAAAAATTTCGTTGGTTTTTGTTAATAACCTTTGAAATTGGTAACAATTTTTAAGAAATCGAACGTCAATGCCTAATAAATGTTATAATAAAGATATAAGCAAAATTTCATAGTAATTGGTCGATTAGATCTCGAGGTATCTTGCATATAGTTTCGAGAAAAACGCGTTTAAAGTTTCGGAACGTGATTTTTCGTACGTGTTCTTAATTCTTCGCTAATCAGTCATTGCTACCTCGTACATATCACCATATGCTTCAACTATAATCTATTACATGGCTGATAGACTGGACCTACAGGTGATTCGACCTTTTTCAGAGTTTTTAAACAATCGTTTATTAAGTGTTTTAATCATTCTTTCGTCGAGTATGACGTATAGTGAAGCAGCTATTGGTCTCATGATCAAATTCCTAGTGCTCATATCACATAAGATACTGAAGAAGCCTCGATTGATGATATAGCAACAATATAAACAGCAATTTTCGCGTTTGTAATGACGTTAAATAAACTGTTTTTGGACGTAAACGCTAAATAATATTATCAAAATTTCGTTTCAATTTTAGGTCAATCCACTTTGGGTCGAAGTAGATCGAAAATAAATATATATAATGTCGACACCTCGACTTTTCTGATATCACTGTCTATAGAATCGGTTTCATGCTGATAGTCTGTCACGTCAAGTCATTTTGACTTCCTTACATTAAAAAATAATATATTTTAACCCTTTGCACTCGACGATTTTTTGGCTAGAGAAGAGTAGAAATTCAAAGATTCTCTACTAAAATACTGACGATACCTTTTTGAGCAGTAAATAAAAAATTGTATAATAATAGAATTGTAGAATTATTTGACTTTGATACTTCGCACACTGTTACATTACATTAAATTTGATATATTAATCAATATCGATCTCCCAAATTTTATGAAATGGTGACTGAAGATCACCTCTTGGTCGCTATTTAATCAGATTCTAAAAGTCGTTTTTAATTAATATCTCGAATTTAAAATTGTTCAACGACACGTGGAATATCGAGATATAATAATTCTACGTCTTACAATCAATTTGCACTTCCTATTTACCGTTTTGAAAATATCGTCCATTTTATGGCAGAAAGCCCTTCTGTAACGAAAACATCGCCGAGTGTAAAGGGTTAAAGGCTGGGATCTTTCGTATATTACTTTTACGACTTCAGATTATTATTTAACACGTTGACTGCCACACGCATTTTACGTGGTTTGCCCATGGCGCCAACACGAATATTTTATTATGCGATGCATATTATGTTGAAATATTATTTACAACAGATAAGGTGAGTTGTATAATCGCGTTTAATGTATTTTTCGTGGCGGGGGTCACCGGTGACCCCCGAGGCGCTGTAGACCATTTTTGCCATTATCAATTGTTTAAAAAGCAACTCGAAAAAATATTTCAATTCCCGATTTTAGGATGAAGTTAGCGATGTATTTAGTGAAATGTTCCGATGACGAAGATTGCATTTCATCGAGCAATTACGTACAGAAAAAACGTCGTCACGAATTTAAAAAGAAACCTGGAAGCGTGCGAAATGTAAGGCGATTTTGCAAAG
>NW_016908008.1:121133-144312 GCF_001483705.2 Eufriesea mexicana
GTGATTTCGGCGTGGCAGTCAAAGGGTTAATAAGATTGCTATAGAAAACTGTTTTCCTTGCATTGTATTCTTATTATTCTGTAACAAATATATACTAGCATAAGAAATCGTAAAAAGTAAATTTTTTTGATTAAGAAATTTGATTTACAATTGTTAATTTACAATGTTTTCATAGGCGAAAAATGAATACAAAATAAAAAATAGATTGAAGAAAAAGAAGCAACTAGAGACGGGAGTCTCTAGGAATCATCATAGGAATTTTCCGGTGTCGATATTAAGTCGCAACGCCATTTGAAAATCGCAAGAGATAAATCAGTAGTTACCGAAGTAATAAAACTTTAATCGCAAATATCTGAAAAACTATCGAGTAGTGGCGGGTATAATGATATATATTCTTGAACTGCATGACGAAATCTACAAACCTACAAAGTTTCGATTAAATCGGTGAACCGAAGGACTTGCATTCTCCTTGTAAGTTCAAACACTCCCGACACTTCTTCAAGGCCATACTTATTCCAATCTTACATATACGTTTGTTCATACGTTAAAGTCTGTCTTAAGATTAATCTCGTGTTAAGCGACTTATTTACCTGTCTATTGGCCTTAATCCTTTTGTAAGTTTCCCATCTCCCATGAGGTGTGCCATCAGCGGCTGAAGGAGCATGAAGCATCGGTCCGTGAGGATGGTCCTGGGGATGTCCCGGAGGCAAATTCGACCTTGGTGCCCGCGCTCGAGATGATGCCGAGGATATCTTGTAAAGTCGGTCGAGTTCCTGAGCAAAATGCTGCTCCAATTCCTGTGGCCTCACGGTCACTCCGCATGCTGGGCAACAGGATGGGTCTGCTGGGAACTTCTTTTTGCCTGCAACAGGATTGCGACACGTTATCCTTAATTTAATCGCCAATCTGAAAATTCCGACGTTTTTATGTCGATAATTTTATCCTCAATGCGTAAACGCGAGTTTAACGTCAATGTAAGTAGTTCCTCCTAATTGTATTATTCGCATAATTACAAGCATTTTTCACACTACAGATAGTATGGCACGATACTTTTACATCGTGGTACAGTGGAATAGAAAATCGTGTTTTAGGATATTAGAACCATAATTTGGGAGAATGGGAGAGCCATAATGACAAAGCATTTTTGATAAGCAATTTTTTATTTTCTTCACTGGTTTCGTGAAGAAGTTATTAACCCCTCGCACTATAACGACGAGTCTAGCTCGTCATGAGCTTTTCATACCAAACCGCGCAAAGATATATTTGTCATGCTAGTAAAACTATACTTGATGACTGTCAGTCACCATTTAATCAAATTCTAAAGATCGGCGTTAATTAATATACCAAATTTAAAATTAGCCAACGATGCGTGGAATGTCGAAATAAAATAATTCTACTCATTAATTTGCATACGATTTCTTATTTACTGTTTTAAAAATATCGTCGAGTTTATGGCAGAAAGTCTTCAAATTACCATTTTTCTGTAACGAAAAAGTCGCCGAGTGCAAATGGTTAACATGTTTTACCACGTATAAAACCCATACAAATTTTAAAATTTTGTACAGTATTATTCAGAACGAAATAAATAAATCTACTTAAAATTAAACGTCTCTTCGATGTACTATCTTTTATATTTAAATCGTAGTGCAGGGGGTTAATATTACTGACGGGAGAATTAGAAGCAATATTTTTAATTTCCTCCCCTGATTAATCTTTATTGTTAAGTGCACTAACGTTATTTTTAATTAAAATTTAAGAAAAAGAAAAAATGAATTTAAATAAAACGGTTAAAAAGTTTCGTGATCTTCTTATGTAAATCATTTAATTTACATGTAATATAATTATTAAAAAAAAGATTAAAAAAGAATTTTAAATTGTATCTTTTTTAAATATATATAAGAAATGAACAGTATGAAATTTTCTAACCATTTTGTTATTAAATTTATGGACTGAAAAATGAATTTTTTCCGTATATTTTTATCAGGCTCCGTAACTGAAGTTTTAAAATAACTATACAAATTTTTCCGATTATTTTGTAAATTAATTTTTAGGTAAGAATTAAAAACCTTGAAAGAGATGAAATCACCCTAAGCCTATCTCTATTGCTAATAGATAATTTACAATTTGCGATCAAACTTAGAACAATGAAGCGAAATATAGTAACAAATTGGAATTAATTTATATAATAATAAACAGAATTAATTCAAATACTCGAATAAAAATTTCTACGTAATAAAATAAAATTATAAATTCATGGCAAGCGATTTTAAATGCACAATAGGATATTTTAAATAACTTTGATAATATTCCAACTTGGTGCTACTTCGATAATATTTACGACGTTTCAAATAATTTTCACTCGTGAAAGAATCTTTTAATATTATACGTAAAATAACTCGTAACAATTCGAACAATTAGCAATGAAATTATGCTGAATCAGTTGACGGGAAAGGAGGTAGAAAACAATTTCTTTTACTTGATAACCCTGAAAGTATCGGCTAACACGATTTGAAAAGCATTCAAATCATAATTACTTTCGACGAGGAGCGTATTATGTTAATCGGAAAAGGAGCCGCAAAACGAAAACTGTCGTCCCAGGTCATGGGGCTCGAAGCACGGCTCGTTTCCCTCCAATTTATTACCGTATAAAAGTTAAGAGAAAAGGGAGGAAGATTTCTTTCGTGGTAATCTGTACGGATTATCTGCGCTGTTAAACACTGTTACTCTTATTTACAAAATCCACGTTTCTACGTTTCCATCGAATAAATTAATTTGTTATACATACCCCTAATGTGACATTTCGTGTAATAAATTTTGCCGAATTTCGTATATTAAATAATTTTCTATTAAATTTTGGTAATTTTTTTAAAATCGTTTGATAGTTGTTTTTTTATTATTAACACTAAACCTACCACGGATAAATGGCCGGTGAATGGAAAAGAAGTAGAAGCTTTAAAAAATGGAATAACGAATATTGAGCAAAATCACTATACACATATTGGAAGAAAAATGACGGAGACGAGTGATTAAGATGATAACGTTGAACGCGGAATTTTTAATGTAAGTTTGATATTTATACGATGATTTAGACCATGGTAGAGTTAGTGTTAAAAGTCTACAAATAAAGATGATTAAATGATAATTAAAAATATAAACGCAAGAGGGTAAAAAATAACAGTGAAAAATAATTTATATTTGTATTTTAGTGCAATATTTATATTGTTCTCTAAATTGCACAGTTAATTAATTCTATTTTTATTGTAACAACAATAAGAATTTTTAAATATCTCAAAAAATGAAAGCTAAGGATTTTTTTACAACATTTGAATAGTAAAAATAGTTGAAAGAAATCATAGTAAAAAATATTGTATCTGGTAATAAATGATTAAAAAAATGTGAGTATTTCTAAATAAACCAAAAAAGGCCAAAACTTTGGCTCGATCGTGTTAAATCAAAATAAGTCGTGTAAAAAGAGAATTAAATTTTTTTCCTAATTCGTGTTAAATCAAAATCGTGTAAAAGAAGTTCGTGTAAAAACAGAATTGGGTGTATCTATCTAATATCCAATCTAAAAATCTATAAATTCGTTAATTTTACAATTTCGAACAAATCCTTCCACTAAGAAAATATTTTTAAACGCGTACACTTTGAGAAAATCTAAAAAAAAAAAAAAAATTGATATTTTTCAAGTCGTATTCCAAGAATATTTTTATAAATTCTAAAATCGAACGAAGTGGTATCGATCGTGATAGGTTGAACATTAAACAGTAACCAAAGCAGGTGAATTGGCCACAGCATGGATTCCTAAGAGGAGACACAAGTTTGAAAATGCTTTGTGTGTTGGTGAGATCGTAACTCGATAATCAGTTCGAATAACAAAAATAAATTGCATGTGTAGTACTTGATACTTGAGTTGAGAAAAGATTCGAACTTTAAGTCGGCGGTGAGTGCGGTGAAACATATCGTACGGTATAGCTCGTTGGCCAGAAAGGGTTGTCGGTGGTTTCGCGCCGTGGCGTCACCATCACCGATTCCCTCAGGCATTTAACCGCAACTGTTGTCTCGATGGGCTGGGTTACTGCCCCTGGATACGTCGCCACGATCGCCATCCTTTACATTCGCGATACGCTCTTTTGCTAATCCGTTTCGTACATTTGTCCCTTCTTGCCTCGATACGCTCCCAGAATTTTCCATAAAACCTCTCCTAATCGGCCATTTAACGCTTCGTTTCCGTATTATTCATCTTGAACCTTACCTAATTAGGTTAGGTTTGAAACGAATAAATGAGATAGTTAAAAAATGGCGATTTTTGACATCGCCTGCAAATAAAAAGTTCCTTCAGCACTTTTAAGAGCATCTTACAAGCAACGAAAAATTTCTTCATCGCTTTACCAATAAACTATGGGACAGTTGGCAAAAATGAGTGAAAATATGTGAAAATGGAACTGAATAAATACAGGGTGTCTCAGTAACGGTTGTATAACCGGGAACGGGGTGATTCTCCCAACAGAAGCGAATAAAATTGTCAAAACTGCTGAATTTATTGGTTGATATTTGTTGATTTTATGTTACATACAATTCTTGTAGTCAAGAAAAATATATATTCGGTCCATAGAGGGTTAAGAAATGCTTACAGCTTTATGTTAGAACTGTCCACCAGCAATCTGTATGTAAATATAGTATACATAGATAATGGCAATTGAAGTGACATGACGAAGAGAAATAGGTATATATAAATTACGTTTATATCTTAATGAGAGGCAACATTAATTTTGCCAAAAACAGTTGTACGTTTTAAGTAATTATAGTAATTAAGCAATGAAGTATTATAGTAATTAGTCTTAAGTAATAGGTAATTAAGTATAGTTATTATAATTACCAAAGTGTAATACAGACAAAAAGTTTGAAACCAGTTAGTTTTATTGGTTTTATAATTTTAATAATTAATTATGGTTATGCGAAAGCAAGAATTATTTATGTAATAGCAATCTAATGAGTTACTTTAATAAAATTATATAAAATTATAAAATCATATTTAACACGTTTTAACATAAATAAAATATATAGAAATTGTAAAAACTTTTACAATTTTATTATAAACGAAATAGGTAAAACTAAATACGTCTTCTAATTACATTTATTTATAATCAAATCGTAATGCAAAGGGTTAATTCTAAAAATTTTATACTTAATCATTGTTGATTTTTCATTTTCATTTCATTGTATAATTACTATATTTCTATATTATATTTCAACACTAAAATGTTTCAGACAGTTTATTTCTGTAATTTATAGAAACATTTAACTACTTTTGACGAAATTAATATTGACTTTCATTCTGATGAAAATGTAATTATATTATGTGAAATAAGTTAACAATGTTGACCACCACCTGAATATTTCAGTATTTGTATTTATAAAAAGAAATCCATTATTTTTGCATTTAATTTCATGCTTTATTATTTCACCTAATATATTATAGTTATTTATTTTCATCATACTTCATCACTGCAATTATTATCGTATCAGTATAATATATTAATGTTATATTATATTTCAATATAATAATCCTGTTTATTACGAATGAATTTAAACGTTAAATTTACTTATATTATAATATTGAAGTTCAAAATTAATTATTTTTAAAATTATATTTTAATAATTTATAATAAATTATATTAATTAAAACTTATATTTTATCATGCTTTTTTGTTATCTTCTTTTTATCGTCATCTTCTATCTAACAATACTTCATTCATTGATCAAATATTGTCTTTTTGTATTTTTCGTTAAAGTAAAAAGAATATGCAGGTATTTAATTGTAATTTTTTACCGTCATAGTCAACCAAAATTATGACAGAAAATTAAGAATATATCGATATATTTACAAACGAATCGAGTCATGAAAATTAAATTTTATCGAACCACGAATCTTTTTCCACTATTTTAACGCAAGACTCAGAAAGTTAGGTTAGGTAAGACACGAATATAATTAATAATTCAGAGATGCGTATAAGCCGGAAATAATTATCATAATATCCAGCGAAACGTGTTCACACGTCTGCTTTGTTCTTCCTCTTACTTCTTTTTTCCTTCAAAACTTGCTGCAGATTAGCTAGATTTACTTCGGGTTTCCCCCAGATTTCTTTTGTCGAGGACGCGATTTCTCTCCAGCATCTCTGCCCTTTCGGCGACAATCGTCAGCTTTCTCTGCTCTTTACCCCTCGTTCCGATGGAACGACAATGCTACTCCCTTCTTCGCGAGGCTATCTCCTGCGACCGTGACCATAACCGCGCTATCATTTACACTTTAAAACGACTACGGAAGATAGAGTGGTCGCGTATCTTTAATTAAAAGAGACGGCTGCCTAGAAGAGCGAAATAAAAAGATTCTCTGCCGGCCGTATGCCGTGAGGGTGTCACGTTATTAAAGCAATCCCGAGGAAGGGATCCTAAGCGAAACAGGTCCCTCCAAGTACCTTAGATATTATTATTCCTTGTAGGTATTCGATGTGCGTGTATATAGTAGGACCTTGATTATCAGAGCATCGATTAAGGGAAAATTTGAACACATCAATTCATGTTGAAATATTCGTTTATTCGAGTGGTGTTGCTGCAATGTGTAGTTATATAGGGCTACTGAAAATGAAGCCGATAATTATTCGAATTTACATAATATTGCGATTAAATAAATGGAATGGGATATTAAATAGAAGAATATACAGGGCGGAATAATAAGTTTGACTATTTTGAATTTGCCTGCTATTTTTAGAGACGTAGGTACACAAATTTTGTGCAAAATTGCCTATCTAATTCGCTAACTATGCATAATGAAAACAGATGGATCTAGTAGACAATTAATATTTTTGAAAAATCTGTTACACAGTAAATATTGGTTACAATGAATTATTTAATTAAAAAGAAGGAAAGATTATATCGATATGTTTATTAGATTCCGAGGAAACAATCTGTAACATTTTATTTGGTACACCCTGTATATACTAGAAGTTGACTTATTTATTTTATAATATCGGTACACTGTGTAGTTTAGTTTTTCATAATAATAACATGGTAAATTTTCAAATTATTCGATATAATGTGGATAAATATTTTTGTACTGTGCCTGTATTTATTTTAAATTTTCTCGTAAGATAATAGTAACCTAACCTAACTCGTTTGGTTTGGACATTGTTCAACAATTTTAACTAATACACCTATAATAGTCTCTACGTATTTTTGATTTTATGCACATCAATTTTGTAGCCAATTTATTTTCCATGCTATTGTAAATAGAATGTTTACTCTTTTAAAGATTAGAAAAATATTTCCTTCGTTTTATATTATGCATTATCTATAACCTCTTCATGACAACATCTAACGTTTAATAATTTTGAAATAATAAACAAAATATTTTATATTTAAATTAAAAAAAATTTTTCTGTTTCGTTGACTGCATGGTGCAAGTTAAAAATTGTTCAAATAATATATTATATAATAGATTAGTATTAGTATTATGGTATTATAGTATCGGTATGTACTATTACAGTTATTAGTATTTTTAAGTACATTTTTATTACTGAATATTAAAATCGAAGGAGATATTTAAAAACCTTCGAAAAATTGTTTGGAAGATTATAAGTTGTCACACAAATATGCACATAAATATCCGTATAAATATCGTATCCTAGACATTTAGATAATTATAACAGCTCGAAGTTTTATTTCTTTCATAACAAGATTACAAATCCGATTCGCTGCTATATCCGCAATGTATCCAGGCTGGAGAAATAAATTTCGAGCATTTATCATAAAACTGGTATGAAAATAAATGATATTTCATATTTTTCTGTGTTATTTTAATTTCGTAGCCACTAGCGCCACTGTTCGATTTGCGGCGTGTACGTTAAACTCATCTGCGCAGATCCGTTTCATTCTCACTCTCCGAATGATTTCTATCATATTAACGTTTAATAGGAGTCACATACGTGTAGTATACATGTGACCAGACTACTTAAATAAGACCGTTGTAATTAGATTAAAGATTTTATTAATAGATCCATACAGCGTGATATATTTCAAAACGTTCTGGAATGTAACTATAAAGCTATATGCATAACATTTCAATGGGTCGTGCGCGTCTTCTTTGCTTTTGCGAAAGATAACAGTGCGCATGCGTGACACGTCTAAGTGGCGCCACTGGTTAGAGATGCCCCAGTATTAAGCTTGCAATTTTATTATTACATCTGTAAAACTTTACACTACATACTGGGTGTCCCGCGGTATTTTAAGGGAATTTAAAATTTTTATATTTCAATATTATTTCTATAAAATTATTTTAGATGCGTGTTCTTAAATCGATAGAATTATTTCGCGTGAGAAAAAAGAAATCGATAGAATTGCAATTAAATAATTTACTTGCCACTTTACGAAATAAATTGTTCGTTATTTACTATGGTTTTCTTATTATCGTTATTTATTATCTGTTATTTATTTACTATTACCGATTACAATACTGTTATATATTTAATATAATTATTGCTATGTAATTTGTATTTAATATGTATTTAATATTTATTTTTACTTTGATATTATTTAACATTACTTAGTATTACTTTAATTATACTTAATAATTATGTATCTATTTAATATTTGTTCTGAACGTTATAGCAGAAACAAATTTTCAATTAAGAAAAGAATATCATTTCAAATAATCAATTCGCGACCTTACTATTTAATCGAGCACATAAATAACATAAATATAATTACTTATCAAACAATAATTAACGTTATTCGAAATAATTGTTTTTAAATTCGTATTTGAAATAAATTTCGTCCAGAGCTATCTAACTTCAAGTTCTTAAATAAACATTGCCAATACGTGTTATAATTAAAAGTAAGCTAAAACAAACAAGTTTATAAATTCATTAAACAATTATAATTAAAAACAAATTAGAAGTATTAAAAACAAATAAACTTGGGATATCAAAATAAATATAATCAATATAATTAAAACAATAGAAATTAAAAATACGAAATATACAGCACATATTGTAAGTATTAATGTTAATATTTTTAATAATTATGTATTACCTATGTATTTATGTATTTTATTTTAACCAAATTTTATTGCGATTTCGTCTAATTTTTTTCCTGCATCGTGTTAATTCTCATATTTAATTTTTGAAGTAAATATTATTGTATTCTACTAAATGTTATTGTATTGTAATTAAAAGAAAGAGTATTTTTGCATGCTTCACGCTTCATTATGACCAATTGTTTATAAATCACTTTGAAACTCTACACGTAAAGTATATATTATTTTTATTAACGTTACAATTAGAATATAATTAAATTTATCACATACAATAATAGTAAAAATTCATTAAATTACACAATTTTATATTTTAAATAAAATATTATTACTATTATTATATTACAGTTAAATATTCGTACCTCGCAAAAATTGATCTTTTACTCAGTGATGCAAAGAAGCATAACAATTATTATTGCATTATAACAAAAATTATTGCTCCAGATATATCCATTAACACTCTCTCGGGATCTATCAGGATTTGCCAATAAGACCTGTCAAAAAGAAGCTAGAGCGACTTCAAGAGGGACACCTTGTATACTACAAGAATGTTTGAGCTCGCATCGGTGACTGGTGAAAAACAACTTAAAGCTCGCATAAGATACATAGACGCGCTCCTCGAAATATTAACGAAAGAAATTAAAAATGCGAAATTAATGGGCAGCCCATAAATTAAACGCGCTCGAACTGCTCGGAAAAGCATGAAACCAGGCTGCAAGGTGCAAAACGAAAATTCCTGCGCGTACAGCACCTCGAGGAAAACGCAAGGGACATGGAAGCAAACGAGCATACCCCATAGAGCAATTTTTCCCTGGAGCAGGAGGGATGAAAGTAACGACAGAATTTTACGTTCCACGCGTTCGGAACGCGTTCGGGAAACGAATTAATCAGCGATACTTATTGCCACGTTCCCATTGCGACATTTTCTTCTCGTTTTTCCACGCTCAGACGTATCCCGATAAATTAATATCATAGCGTTTTCAACGCGTGTATCGAACAGGTTGCTATTTTTAAGCTGACACCGTGCGTTCACGCGGATTTCGCGAATGTAATTCAAGCAGCGTGCTCATGAAAGATTCAAGAAAGAAGGATGCCCGGTTCCTATGTCGATGAAATACAAGCTGCAGGTAATTAGCTGGGAGCTCGTGCAGTATTTACGGCCATTTAATCCGGATAGAGCAATTAGTATATATCGATGGTGCCAGGTTGGTGGTTACAGATGTAGGATAGGCCCCTACCTACCACGTATAATCCGGTTTTAATTAAATAACTGAGTCTCTCTCTCTCTCTCTCTCTCTCTTTTCCCCTTTCACTCTCCGTGCCAGTCACCCTTCTTCTTTCCGACTTGCTTCCGTAGAAGAATCCTGGATTCCTATCGCGTTTTGCGTCTAGATCTATAAAGGATAACCGAAATCCTGATTTTCGATTAATTCGAAAATTTGAAAATAAAATAATTCGAAAAATTGTCGATGAAGTATATCTAATTATGTTTGCTCTTTCTCACGATACTCGTTCACTCTCAATGAATTCTGAATTGCAACTGACCTATCCAACTATTTGTTCTCTCTTCAATTCATTTATTCATTACACGCATACTTGATTTACTCGTTCTTTCTTACAAGTATCACTCACTTTTGCGTCAATATATATATATGAGCTACTTATTTTGAAAGTGATACTTAAATTGAGATATTTAAGGGTTTGTGTTTCAATGCAATTAAAATATACGTACAGGATACTAACGAGTCATACTGCTTAAGTGTATCTAAAGGAGTTAAATTTATAGTTCCTATTAAAATAATGACAATTATTAAGCGAATAAGAAGCGTTTTCTTACCAGGAATGGAGTTAGGCCACTTTCAAAATTAACAACCAGATTCCTTATAAAATTTGAAGGAGCCCAAGTCCAGTCAACATAATTTAAGATGCTTCAAATTGAAAAAACAATACTCAATTTATTTTATATATCTTTATGACACTTCAGAAACATAATTTATGCGATTCAAAACATTTTTTAACTACATAAATTACAAAACAATTCACTGCTCATCTACATTTTGTGCGTGTGAAAGAGATTTGAAGAAATCACGATGTTCCAGTGGTATATATCGTAGTAGGTCCATTGTGTCCTTGAATTTTGCTGTTGTAATTTGTCTGATATTTTTATACAGTGGTGTCGATACAATATTTTCGAACTTCTTGGTCTACTCCGACGTGGTAATAAATCCAGGACTTTCAAATTTTCATTCTCATTCATTGATGTCGTATAGAAAATTTTATACGGTTCATTTCTGACAAAACGCATCCAACATATTTTTAACCAGTTTATCGATTCTCCGTTAGAATTCTTTACCCTTTTAAAAATTGCGTCTTCTAATAATTTTGTTGATACGAAATATTCTTCTTTTATTTCATTTGCAATAAAGTTATTACCTTTCCGGCACTTTTTGATAATATTATAATAATCTTGGGGGACAAACAGTAAATTATTTTTTTTTAATGACATTTCCACCACGCCAAAATCTCTATCATTTGGTAAAAACGAATGTCCTGATATTAAGAATTTGTGATCTATGATTGTCCAAAAACTGAGGTTAACTTGTTAAATACTAATTAATTAAAATTACCTTCATCACTGCCTTCGGACATTATCGATAATAAATATCCCAATTTAAGTATAAATGGACTTAGGCCACTTTCAAAATAAACGGCTCAATTATTGAACTAACTCTGAAAACTTATGTGTCCAAAATTATCGTATTTACTCGGAATATGAGTAGCCTCGAATGCTTTATCGATAGATAACTCGAAGTTGTACATGCAACCACGGGCAGCCGGAAATAATTGACAAATGGACTTCAAAGACTTAATTCAAAGATTTTGTGCCATAAAGTCGACGCTATTTCTAAAACGGTAAATAAGAAATCGTATGCAAATTAAGGCGTAGAATTCTTTTACTTCGATATTCCACGCATCGTTGAGTAATTGTAAATTTGATATATTAATTAACATCCATCTTTAGAATCTAATTAAATGGCGACTGAGAGGCGCCTCTCGAGTGCAAAGGGTTAAGTTTAATAATACTTATTCTTGTAATTTGATCAATATAAATCGACTTCTTTTCGGATAATGATTTATTTATATTTAAAGAATATTTTCAATCTTTTTTAAAACGAAATTATCGAAAATTGTGGAAATTATACAGCCTTAGATAAATCGTGTTTTTAAAAACGAGCTCGAATGACTGACATGATTTAGAATCATCTGATTACCTGAAACGAAAGAACTAAGAACCAACTTAATTATTATGAATACAGCTATGGCATGAATCACAGAAATAGCGAAATTTCGAAAATTAATAAAATGGCGACATTTAGAAGTTTAAATATCGACTTTCCTCGTGCTTTTTGTCCATTGGGTGTTAAAAAAAAGAAAAAAAAGAAATAGAAGAAAACATCAGATTTTGAAATTCGTAGTTTACACGATGAAGGTACATCGGGTGAAGATCTCCTCTAAATTTCGAGTCAATCGGTCAACTAAAACGCGAGATATTCCATCAGCAAGTTCAAAAAATACGGTTTCGAGAAAAACGCGTTTGAAGTTTTCGTTCCCCTTTGTACAATGGCTGTACACTGCACTTCAATACACCTAATTCTATTTTTACACGATAGATACGTTCCCGAAGAATACGTGTAAAAAAAATTCGTGTAAAAAAATATATTGCATCTATGGAAAAATAGAAGATTGGTTGCAGTCTCAAGAAATCAGCAAAATTAATACAATAAACCATGAGTTTTCATGTTAGGATCTTAAACATTTTATTTCATAAAGATTGCACGTGTATCGTACAAAGTAAGTTATCATTTGAAAAGGAAAAAAACATGTCACTAATTCATGAACACAAAAATTAGGCAAGATAATACGAGTTACACGTAAAAAGATTTTATTCGTTGTCACTTTCTGACAATAAACGCATACGTTTGCGTAAGACTGCAATATTACTGCTATCGCTAGAAATGTCTTGATTATCGTCTTCGTGCTCCATTGCTGAAATTCTTTCTGTAATCTCTTGAACAAAATTAGGACTAGCCTCCTGCGATGCCAATGATTCAGTGGATTTAAGAACGAATTCGGTAATTAATCGTTGCGTTTGTGTTTTGGCTAGGCCAAAACTTTGGCTCGATCGTGTTAAATCAAAATAAGTCGTGTAAAAAGAGAATTAAATTTTTTTCCTAATTCGTGTTAAATCAAAATCGCGTAAAAGAAGTTCGTGTAAAAACAGAATTGGGTGTATCTATCTAATATCCAATCTTAAAATCTATAAATTCGTTAATTTTACAATTTCGAACAAATCCTTCCACTAAGAAAATATTTTTAAACGCGTACACTTTGAGAAAATCTAAAAAAAAAAAAAAAATTGATATTTTTCAAGTCGTATTCCAAGAATATTTTTATAAATTCTAAAATCGAACGAAGTGGTATCGATCGTGATAGGTTGAACATTAAACAGTAACCAAAGCAGGTGAATTGGCCACAGCATGGATTCCTAAGAGGAGACACAAGTTTGAAAATGCTTTGTGTGTTGGTGAGATCGTAACTCGATAATCAGTTCGAATAACAAAAATAAATTGCATGTGTAGTACTTGATACTTGAGTTGAGAAAAGATTCGAACTTTAAGTCGGCGGTGAGTGCGGTGAAACATATCGTACGGTATAGCTCGTTGGCCAGAAAGGGTTGTCGGTGGTTTCGCGCCGTGGCGTCACCATCACCGATTCCCTCAGGCATTTAACCGCAACTGTTGTCTCGATGGGCTGGGTTACTGCCCCTGGATACGTCGCCACGATCGCCATCCTTTACATTCGCGATACGCTCTTTTGCTAATCCGTTTCGTACATTTGTCCCTTCTTGCCTCGATACGCTCCCAGAATTTTCCATAAAACCTCTCCTAATCGGCCATTTAACGCTTCGTTTCCGTATTATTCATCTTGAACCTTACCTAATTAGGTTAGGTTTGAAACGAATAAATGAGATAGTTAAAAAATGGCGATTTTTGACATCGCCTGCAAATAAAAAGTTCCTTCAGCACTTTTAAGAGCATCTTACAAGCAACGAAAAATTTCTTCATCGCTTTACCAATAAACTATGGGACAGTTGGCAAAAATGAGTGAAAATATGTGAAAATGGAACTGAATAAATACAGGGTGTCTCAGTAACGGTTGTATAACCGGGAACGGGGTGATTCTCCCAACAGAAGCGAATTGAAAAAAAAAGGATAAAATTTTTTTATTCCTTAAACTAATCACATTGCATTTTATTTTGCAATGTAAAACTAAAGCGTTTATAAACGCTTTATAAACAGCGTGTTAAATATATTACTTACTATATATATTTCTACTTTATTTTGAAATTTCACTGAATATATCATATATGTACCACATATAGCTAGTACTTTATGTACAATATATTATAATTATGTACAATATTGGACTTTTTCATTAGTTATTTTAAAAAGGTTTGGTAGTTACTATTATTATACTTAATGTGATTTTGCTCATGAAATATTGAATTTCTTTGTTATTAAATTATAAAATTTAAGCATTTCTTAAGATATCATCCTCTTCATAAACAAGAATCTAATGAATCTCTTTATGGCCAATATTATTAATATTTTTATCGTCAATATGGTATATAAATTAGTAGCAATACTGTAAAAATATTAAATTATCTTGCTCTTCCTACACATTCATCTGCTCGTTTATTCCTTAATCTAATCACAATGCATTTTCTTCTACAATGTAAAACTAAAGCGTTTATACCCGTATATTTTAAATAAGTAAATAAACAAATAGTGAAGTATCTTTCAAAATTATACACATATGAAAATTGCAAATATAATTTATTAATTTACAAATATAAATTCTACATCATATACATATATTACACATAGCTCTTTGTATGCGTTATACTACTTTATAGTGAATTGAGATATTTATATCACACCCTTTCGATATATTATGAAACACGTTTTCAAAATATCTCGAATTTTCATCGACATCGTATCTGAACAAAAATAAAAAAATTCTCCTACACAACGTCTATATATTTATCTCGCATATTTACAATCGAAAGTAAAGAATACAACTTTTTCATTCGCAGCTTCGTTGTTGAGAAAATCGACTTTCAATATTCACCGAGTACACGTGCACTTAATTACGTTTTATATGGTTAGACCATCAATACATCAACATCGGTGGTACAAGCGAGGAGGGGGTGATTCTACGTGAAAAAATAGATCGAAAATAAAGAATAAAATTTTTTGATTCGTAGCTTCGTTGTCGAGAAAATCGACTTTGAATATCCACCGAGAACGCTGGTATACCGACGGTCCATCCTCCATTAGCGAGAGTTAAGTGCACGCGCACTCAGTGAATATTCAAAGTCAATTTTCTCGACAACGAAGCTACGAACGAAAAAATTTTATTCTTTATTTTCGATTTGTTTTTTCATCTAGAATCACCCCCTCCTCGCTTGTACCACCGATGTTGATGTATTGATAGTTCACACATCTAAGCCATAGCTAAGTGTATGTGTACTCGGTGGATATTCAAAGTCGATTTTCTCGACAACGAAGCTTCGAATGAAAAAATTTTATTCTTTATTTTCGATTTGTTTTTTCATCTAGAATCACCTTCTCCTCGGTTGTACTACCGTTGCTGGGACACCCTGTATTTAATGTCTCATTTTTACATATTTCGACTCATTTTTGACAACTTTCCCATCGTTTCTCGGCAAAGTGATACAGGAATTTTTTGTTCCTTGGAGGATGCTCTTAAAGGCGCTGAAGGAATTTTTCATTTCTAGACGATTCCAAAAATGGTCTTTTTTAACATCCTCCTTTCGTTTATGATAGTAAATACTGTGCTCTGTCTACTATACTACTAGTCTACTATTTGGTACTATAGGTAATACCAAATGCTCATTTCTGTAAATGTAACTTTAATATTAACGATTTATTGGTATATGTGAAAGTAATTATATATCTATCTACTGGGTGGACCATGAAACGCGACCAAATCGATTATCTTCAATTATTTAGTTATGGGGAGAAGAAGAAGAAATTATTTCCTTGTAAGTAAGAGGAGAGTGTGAGACAATGGCGAGAAGATAATGGCACTTAATTTTTGTTAGGGTAACTATGGTACTAAAGATAGAAGAAATCAACTTCTATAAATATATATATGTACTTAGAAAAAATTTCTTTGCTCATATTAGACAAAAATTTGGCGAAATTGATATTTTAATCGATAATATTATGCAGTATATATTTATATATATAAATTTGTACATTACATATGAATATTACTTATATATATATGCGTAGTCTGTGAATAAATGTTTTTTACATAATAAACGGACAATCTAACCTATAATATTATACATTACGATTAATGTTTAATTTAATAACGAGCCAAATTGTTTATATTTAATTTCACAAATACAACGTAAAATATAAAATTGACACCATTTCTTTTATAAAACATATGTAACTACATTTCACATAACTTTATTTATTCACCTATACTATATTCTGATTATATACGATCTGTTCAATAGTTGAGAAATTAATCCCCAAACAATATCCACCTACTCAAACTCAATTACTCAAACACAATTACTCAAACTAAAAGAGAAAGATATTCTGAAATAAAAATTTTCGTTTGCTTTAAAATTAACCGCGCGAGAAACGAAATCAAAGAGCAAGGACAAGGCAGCAAATAGATCCTAACCTATAAACAGTTCCAACTCGAATACCGCTTAAAAAAATTTAATCATCGCCGAAGAAATTGCGTTACTTTTAACAAGAATGCACGACAGAGTAGCGTGCAAGGCAACTTTTAGCAGATCCATAAAGAAGATTCTTTATTCGTGAGAAAAAATATAGCGGAGCCATAAAGCCGAAATAGGTTTCATTAGATTCCTTATTCGGTGAGAAAAAATCGTAAAGGCGCATTTGAAACGATAGAAAGTAAGAGAGGAACTCGCACAGAATTTAGTAAACGTTCCCGAAGATGTAAAATTTCGAATGCAGCTACTTTTAACATAAATCCAGGATATCGCATTAATTAAATGATTCTTAACCTCTCGGTTTCCCTCGGATCTCGAGTACATCGTTCTGCCGGCGCAGCGCGGCGTGCTTTGCGCAGGTTTAATACGCTGGTTCGTACGATCGCAACCTGTCGTCCTGGGTAAACTCGCCTTGCTAAGAAAGAAGCTAAATGTACACCGCAGGATACCGGCATCAAAGAGTCAATACACTGCGGATCACGGCATACCACTGCATTCGTTTGGACGTCCTTAAAAGTGGAACGTTATACAGTAACGCAGCAGTGACTATCTAATTCCAACAATTTATTTTCTCGTTCGACTGATCGTGAATTATAATGTCTCGCGTTATTGCCCCCTGTATTATTAACCTCTTGCACTGCGATTTAATTATGAAAAATTACACATCGAAGAAGTATTTAATTTTAATTCGTATGCGTTTGTTCCATAAAAATTTTTCAAATTCTTCGAATTTTCTGCTCGTTAAAATATATTAAATATAGTTATGGTCGTGTGATAAATGTAGATTATGAACGTGCACAGGGTTAACGAGAAAGGTTGGCAAGAATTCGAATATTTCGTTTTATTGGTGGAAATACTAGGGATATTCGTAACTTAAGCTTGGCGTGCAATTTACTAGATGTCGAGTTGCATGGTTGTTTGGACGCGCCACGGGCGACATCTGGATCTTGTTAAAGTTGCGGGAACTAGTTTCGAATAATTATATATAAATAATTATTTTTGATAAATAATAAAAAAGCTTTTCTGATTTATATACTTGTTAAAATGTTTCTTTTTTTGCTTCATCCTAATACAAAAAATAACCATAGTTGCATAGATTAAGAATATTTTCGACTTTTCTGTTTTAAATAAATATAAGAATAATAATCGTGGAAACTTAGATTTTTAGGAATTTAAATATTCTTTTCAATCTGGCATTGATAATAATAAGCAAAAGTAATTGTATAGAACAGTAATGTATGTTATGTGTTCAATGAGAAAAATTTTCTGTAGTGTCCTTTTCATTAGGATTAAAATCCATTACTCAGGATTTCTTAGCATAAGTAGTACTAAAAATATAATTAAAAAGATAAAAATCATGTATATTTTTAAAATCTATGTTAAGTTCCTTTTATAGTACCTTAATAACTTTTTATTGAAAATTGCAAAAAGTCATAAAACATAATCTCTAAAGGAGAATATGCCCTTAAGATGGTTAGGACATAAATAAATTTTATAAGTAAAATATTAACATAAGTGATACATAATGTTTCATCAATGTTTCAATATGAATTTTCACATTTGCTTTCAAACTTCGTTTTAAATGTTTAATTATGTACTGAAAGCAAGGTTGCAAATAACAAAAATTTATTAGCATTGTTTTTGTAAAAACAATTAATTATTGTTTTATTGATTACATGTTATTTATTATTATTACAGGTTTTCAATTGTATTTATACATGTTTATATCTCTGTACATGTAAACTTCCAACTTTGTTTCTTTACTATTTCATAGGTTAGCTGAAGTGCAAGTGAGGTTAGGTTGGCACAGATAAACCTAAATCATAACGTAAGTGATTCAATTATAAAATTAGCAGTAATTTCAACGTTACATTTTCTTTTAATTCTTCATATTTATTTTTCATCTTGCTAATAATATTTTTTCCTAATTAATTACAGTTACTTGAATCAGATTGAAAGTAGGTTCATCATTAAGATAAGAAACTACATTCGTAAGTCGACTGGTCAGAAAAAAATTAGATCCTTTTCACATTCTGAAATTACATTCTCGAACGTCAATAAATGTTCAGTTTTATTCCATACAAAATAAACGGAAATTAATTCAGTCCACTGTAAAAAAATTAATGTACTACTTTTGTAGAAACGCTTTCTGCTATCGATAAACACAAGAGTAATTTGTAACAGGTATACCTTCAGAGAAGTAATAATTATTCTGTAGATGCCGTAGATATTGCAAGAATTTGCATCACGATATGAAGCAAATTATTAATGGTATACGCTTAGCTGAGCAAGTCGTAAAGTTAATTTCTCCAGTCAGTTCGTAATAGTTTCACTCACGATACGACGACAATCGATTGAAGGCAAACTGTTTAAATAATCACTCGATTACCAATCTATAATGTGAACTAAAACAAAATATGCATAGCTAACAATAATTATAATAGGACAATAAAAGCAAATAAACATGAAATATTGCAATATAAGAACAACAAAAAGATACAGAAGTTTCATATTTTATTCACTTTCCTAGCTTTTATTTTCTTTCTACCCTTTACATGTCAAGCACTGGAAGACAACTGAACTCGGGATAATGCAGTCTTTCTCTTGTTCGCCCTCTATTCTTATTGATCTATCGGTAACCGATCGATTTTAAATTTTATATATGTCGCGACGTTGTATCGGTCGGTATGTAGATTCTTGACATACGAGATGTACATAAACCTTTTTGAATTTTTACAAATATTAATATCAAAACAATTAATTGATGCTTGACTTTTTGTATCTAAAATAATTTATTCTTTTCCGTTTTGTGAAATTAACCAATATTAATTTTGAAAAAGTGAACATTAATTTTTTCAAAAACAATTGCATATACTCAAAAAGTTTAAAAACAAAAAATGTACAATTAGCTAGTCTGATGGATTAAAAAATCGTTATTAGAAGATATACGAAAAATTTTAATTTGATAATGAATGTATGATCATTTAATTTTTTGATTGCTTTTCCATAAAAAATTTTGAACACACAGAATGCAGAATTGAATGAAGAAGTACTGGTTCCGATATAAATATATATGCGTATACAAATTCATTCATTTAAGAATATAAGAGAATATGATTTATCGGAGAACATTTTTAAATTGTTCGCAAATTCTAATTATCGGTATTTAAAAGAATCCTTTAATCCCATATGTGGTATATCGAATTTGTGGTATATCTCAATTTCTACATTAACCAAAAACCGATACTACTGAAGTTTCAATAAAGGACATTGGAAATTCGATAGAGAATTGCCTGGTCCTAAAAATGTATAATTTAACTATTAAAAATAATATTATAAATAATGATTAATTTATCATAATAATTGCGGAAAAATTTGCAACTATAATTTACAATTCACTGGAGAATTAAAGTTTTAAACTATATTACACTAATTTTGTTATTTATTTTAAATTAAAATTTGGTAACTTTATTTGGAAATTAAATAAAAATTATTATCTATTTGTACAATTCTGTCAAGATTTTATTAGAATTATTTGTATTTTTCTGAATTTCAAGTTCATTTTTAATCATTTCTATAAAGATCAAAATTTTTTTTCAGAAAAATATTAAAATAAAATTCGACATTTATATTTTAAAATTCGAAAATCATAAAATTCGAGAAATATTAAACAAATTGTGAGGCTTTAAATTTTGTGAGTATAAATAAATAAAGAGTTAGTTTCACACCTAGGTATAAAAAGATTCAAATCTCATATAACCATAATAACCTCAATTCACAACTAGTTACTTTCCGGTTAAAAGCAATTATTTAAAATACGCGCGCCCAAAATAACAATAATAACACGCAATAGTTATTGGGGCGTATAAACCATACGCATTGTAAATCACAGTCGAGCTAAACTCAAATTATTATGTTTGGTTACCATACTTTTTACTACTTAACATGCAGAACATCGATATTCGAGCAAGCACCTAACCTTAAACGCCGCACGACATTTGGGAAATTCAATGTTCATACACTTTCTCCTATTTCCACTTTTACCTTTCACAAATAAACCTTTACAAGACATTGATATATTATTTTCTGAAAACACGATTAATAGGTACAGCACGAATCGACTTTCAACAAACATTTATCATACAGAAATAATCAATCACAACATACTAGAGGTTATATTAAGATATACACAAGTCCTTAAATAGACATTTGTGAAATTTACAGGACATATATTAGAATCTATAAATTCAAACATTCAAAAGAACATCTTAGGTATTTGGCAATTGTAGATAATAAACATTTTACACAACATTTACTATCCATTATACATATGTATAATAGACATTAAAGACAATTCTTAAAGATATTTTCAAGCATCAAATGACATTCATTAAACGCAGTGATCATTCGTACAATCTACACACAGGCACTGAACATACACATTCGTTGCAAAATATATATTTGGTTTTATAGAAGTGTCCACATTCATTCGACATCATCACACAATAGTCCATTAAAACACATTGAAAGTATTACTACGCAAAGCTCAGAAACAGTGATCATCAACGTAATTTAATTGTTGGGAAACTAACCTATCAACCTTACCGTATAAAAACAATAGCTATGCATCGATCATTACACATAACCTACCCATCAGGAATTTTAAACGAACAGGTAACAGTATTTTGAACTTCCTATCGAGTCACTGAAATCATTTAAATGAAATTGGACGTAGAATGAGAAAGGTTAGAATGTCTTTTGATAATCGAGCGCTTGAATGACGTGGTCACGAACGGCGGTGAGTTAGAAGGGATTTCACAGAGAAGCCGCGAGAATCGTAAGTTACTTCGACACGAGGAATCTTGTTTCGGAAAGCTACCGTGTGCCCTTACCGCTTCTGGCGTCGTTTATTTGTAGAACGGCAACCGGCTATTCTCGAGCCGTTTAACATATCCTGAAGCGGTTCTCCTCCCTCGCGTCGCGGTTCCTTTTCTCTCTCACTGGTCCGTCGTTTCGTCTCCGTTCATTTTCTCCTTTCCTCACTCCGCGTCGGAAACTTCGCACTCGTCACCGTTTTCTTTCCCCTTTCAATTAGGTACACTCGCAAATTTATGTCCGCGCCCCGGTATACCCCGTACTCGATATTCCGTTTTCCTTTCTTTATTGAAAGAGACACCTTCTGTTTCCTTTATAGGCATTGTGGATGGCTTCGATTGGAAATAATCGCGATGCAAAATACCGGCAAGTGCGTTCCCTCCTACCCTTGTTTCATAATTCGACGACAGATCGCGCTTGCTTATTGCATGACGTCTCGATCAGCCAATAGGATATTAGGCTCGAAAATCTCTGTCGATTTAACTAGATATTTACTTAAATCAGATGAAATTATTTATTAAATTTATTAAATTGAATTATTAAATTGAATTTTCACTTTCTTTTTTTAAAGTTTATATACATTTTACGTTCATGAATAATTAGCGCAAAGCGGGAAATTTAAATATCGTTTGGGAATTATTTCTTACCCTTTAATAATGATTTGAATTATTTTTTAATTTTAATCTCCACGACTTATTATTTCCTTTGCAATATAGGATTATAAGAAATTTATATGTTTGATATTATCGTGGAAATTTTATCTATTTATGTAATAGATCTAAATTCTTTTTTCGTTCCCTGATTATTGTATTAATCAACTTTAGCATTTGTATTATTAGTTGTGTTTATTTCATTTCAAGTATTCCGGAAGTGATACAACAATTTTGATTTAGATTTCCTTTAATTTTTGCGAGAACAAAAGCATAATTGTTAGGTCTATTATTTTCTCAAATAATTATTAAATTTATTATTTTCTTGTAACTCTTACTGACTTTTATGAATTTTTACCGCGTATTTTGAAATTGAAATTCGAAACTTTGTTCGATCTGTCGTTTTTCTGATAGTAATGTCTAACAAATTTTAACTTTTTTTCTAATATGCGAAATCCTACCAAAATTATAATTATTCGTGCTTCTGAATAACTATGATTGATCATCAAAGTTTAACAACAAGCTTCGGAGCGTACTTTCTACGCATGTTCCAGCACTGTTACGAAGAGTTCTTTATCTGACACGAATTTGCTACACAGTAGCGTATTCCATAGGCTTTCCTCAGGAAGAAACCATCCAGAAATAATATTAGCACAATGTTCAATGTTGATAGGACGGTAAAATATATCGGATAAATATGTCGGGAATCCGTAAGCG